>NC_045448.1:80318273-80372476 GCF_002776525.5 Piliocolobus tephrosceles | reverse complement strand
TTACCCAAGCTACAATGAAAATAAAAAGGTCCCACTTTTTCCACAAAACCTCTGAGTCTTCGTGCATGTAAGTTTGGTCTCATAGTAGGCTCTTGGGGTAGAAAGACTTTCCCTACACGATCTGATTTCCTTGTGTCCAAATCCTTGTCATCTTTCATGTCCCAAGTAAGCCAATCCTGACTGACCAAACAGAAAATTAGTGCTCTGAGTATCAAGTACTCTATAAGGAACTGAGGACCTTCTACCACATACAATAAATATTTTACATTTGTTATCTTCCCTATTACACTGCAAGTCCCTTTAGGGAAGGATTCATAATGGCTCTTTCATTGAATCTTTACAGCACTACTCTATATCATAAAAGCTTTAAACTAACGAATATAAACAGAGCAACAAATAATGAATACTTTCATAAAACCTGAATTCTGGTACCTATTAGGAGTGTTATCAGACCAAAGTTTACTAAGATGACATTACTGATATAAAATAATAGCTGATTAACTTATAGTTAATAATGAGATATGCAGTCATTTTTGCATCACTAAATGGCAGAATCAATCTGTAAAAAGATATCATGTTCAGTGTTGAGTTAATTAAGAATTATGGGCATGTTTAGTTTTAAACTAAGCTTTTATTAGCCCAGGAAACTACCTAAACATACTAAGAATATTATCTAAATTTATTTAGAGAAATCTACGCAGAACTAGAATATGCTGATAACCACAGTCTGGTCTAAAATGTGGAAGTGTCTCTTTGTGAATGTTTAATATATGTATAAATCTCTATGTGTGTAAAGGCTCTGGAGATTCTGTACAATGCTGTGAAATATGTATTATATTTAAAAATAAAACAACATCAAGCCCAACTCTCACCAGGAGATTCCTATGCACAGCTAAAAAGATAATTCTACTAAATGGAAAGTTTTCATTTAATTATGTTCAGTACCACAGTAGTACACTGACAAAAATAACAGATGTCGATACCATTTTAGGAAGCCAATCCTACGTAGACACATCTGCAGAGAAGCCAATTCATTTTAATATATGAATCCAGGGTGGAAACAAATGAATTATATTATGGATTTTAGAATCACACCAGTTCGAATGGATTATGTCACCATAAGCCAAGTCATCATTTTGAAAGAAGAAAGCCAACCAAATCTAAAGAAGTTAATAGAATTTTCCAAGGGTTTAGTACATTCCCTAAAAGTCTTCCATACAGAG
Organism: Piliocolobus tephrosceles; assembly: GCF_002776525.5. NCBI lineage: Eukaryota > Metazoa > Chordata > Mammalia > Primates > Cercopithecidae > Piliocolobus > Piliocolobus tephrosceles. The sequence continues at coordinate 80,371,253 of NC_045448.1, read as the reverse complement.
AATAGGTAGTTCAAATTTTAGGTAACAGAATGGAAATGAGACCATTAGAACAGCATTGACTTTAAAACTAAACTAAATAGGCAAATTGTAAGTGTAGGTCATTTTTTTTTTAACTAAAGAAATCTAAACAGTGAATTACATTTAATTTTCAAATAGGCACCTCTGCTAGCTCCTCCAAGATGTCTCTTGTGGATACCAGCTTAAATTCTAGCATTCAGAGCTCACCCATCACATTCTGTTTCCAATTTCTGAAATGAAGTACAACTCATATAATACACAGCAAGAAAATAAATGTATACATCAGAATTAAGAGGGCCACTTTAGGCCCTGAACTCTCTTTACAGGTGAAAGTTGTAGGTTATGAAATAAAGATAACTCTGCCATAATATAATTTTATGTATTGAGGACTATTTGGAGCATAATAAACAAACAAACAAAAAATTGACCTATTCTACTTTCCACAGGGGACAATAAAAGAAGAAATTAGCTTAAATTCCAGCAACAGAGATTAGGGTGAGATATGAGAAAGAGTTCCCTGACAGTGAATGCTGTAAGGATCTAGAGTAGGCTGCCCAAAAAGGCTGTAGAATTTCCTTCTCTGAAGATCTTTAAGAATCAGAAAAAATGCAAGCATGTAAGGTAACTTAGGAGATAGAAAAAGATGGGTAAATTAAGTGACTCAAAAAGGTACTTCTGATTTATTCCCTATGTTTTAAAACTAGTAATTCAAATAAATGTTATATTGACTGTCTCCAATAAAAATGAACATTTCCAAACACTGCTTTACCAGTTCCAAATTTAAAAACTGAGGCTCAAAGAATAAATAATTAGGGGAGGCAGTATTTACAGTTAGGCTTCCCTGATTCTAAATTCCATTTAATGGCACTATTTTATGTATAAGAAGACAAAAGGTGTTAACAATTTTGTCTTTATATTGATAAATAGCTAGGATGTTATGGGCTGCATTTCAGAGAGGCATGCTTAAGCACTAAAACCTTCTGAACACACACATTTCGTGCACAACAATGTAACTGAGAATGTATCAGGGGACTGGCTTCAATTCAAAAAACTAGAAACCATCATCATCATCTCACATTTGTTGATGCACTAGATGAAAAAGGCAGCTACATCTTCCTCTTTTCATATACATGGTGAACCAAGAATAAAAGTGCTAGCTAGGGTCAGTACAATGTTTCAGCCTGCTAAGGAGGTCTAAGTCACCGCTATAAAATCTTCTGTGCACCAGGTAAATTTACATGGAGGAAATCCTCTGATCCTCAACTAGGGGTTGATCCCTAACCCTTTCCAGTTACTGAACAAATGCATGAAACCCTGCCAATGGTGACAGGACAGAATGAGAGAATAAAGAGGACTCAATATAAATCTATCATTATTATATTAACAAGCCATTATTACTAGAAAAATAACGTCTAGAACTTGTTTCATTAGTGAGTCAGCAGAATCTTCGATTTATACAGAGGAGAATATATTACTCAATCATAAAAATAAAGCAACAGAAAATTAAAATAAAAATGGACTATAGTCGAATTCTCTTTGAAACTTGAAGTTAATGTGTTTTGACAACAATCTAATTTTAAAAAGGTACCTTTGCAAAAATTATAATGGACCCATTTATAGGACCAAAATGGTATCCGAACAAGTAAAATTCTTATATTTCAATGAGAAATTAAATCCTCAAAACTGCCAACAAAAATATTTATATTTTTCACATTTGTTTACTTACTCAGCTCAGTCGTTGAATAAGGAGCTGTATGAACTTTTTCTTTAGTCAAGGTCAGTGGGTAACACTGAGATGTGTTTGAAGTATGAACGCTTCTTGTATCTTTTGAGTAATTATGGTATCATTGACCTTGGTAAAACCTAATGTGAAATACTGTTGCCAAGTGGAAATGGCACATAACTAAGAATAAGAAATTCAATGCTCTAGTCAGAATTCTATTCATGATACAGAATACAGTTCACTATAAATCTGTTTCTTACATGAAATCTTTTAATAGCATTTGAGAATAAAATAATATATTCTAACACAATTCAAACAAAATAGAGCAGTTGAAATGTTAAAACACAAGAAATTTCTTAAATGAGATCCATGATTGCCTCTTCTAAATTTGTAGTATGTAAACTCATATTAATTATTGAAACTTACAACATGAATGAAAGCTTTTGAAGTAAAACTGTCTTATTCCTTAATGTGAGGCCAGTTTCACTCTCACCTTTCCCTCCCCATTCAAGAGGATGCTTTTGAGGGAAAGGCTCAGGGTAGGGGCTACTGGGTGTTTTCTCAGCTACACTACGTTCCAGTGTATGGCCTTATTCAATAATTTTCACATTTTGCTTTTGAAAAGGCAAGGGCAAATTTGCCAAGAAAGCGGAAAAGTGATAGAACAGTTTTTTGTCACCTAGGAAGCCTAAGGATGTCACCTGCATTTCAATTTGCATAAAAAGTAGGACCCACAAAAGAATGTGCCCTAAGGCAAAAGGGAGTACTAGACTCTTGATTGTGAAATCTGCTCCTAACTCCTAATAAACTTTAAGCCAGGTGGGTGGCAATGGTCTTTAGCCTCTAGGGGCTCTTTTGTTTTTCATCTTCAAAATGAGCAAATACAATTAAATGGCTTCTAAATGGCCTTTAAAATATCCTGATACAAACTATCAATAGGCTTAATACCCATTTTGCTTTGTTTGGATTTTCTATTTCATGTCTCTTGGATAGGACAGATAAATTCCAAAGAAGGAAAACAAAAATAAGAAAACCATGACCATGGAAGTATCACCATTCTCCTCATTTATGAAATAATGACAATAACCTCCATTTCCGTGGAACAATTTTGAGAAGAGGACTAATTTAATAGAGTGTCTAGCACAATTTGATGTTGGGTATGAGGTGTCTGGAGCCTTCTATCCTAATGATCTATTTATTACTTTTTATAGAGGTATTCCTGTAGGAACCTTGGCAATCTAACAGACATTGGATCCAGAATCACTGGGCTTTCTGAAATATCCTATGGCCTGGCAATGGGTATGACAAAACTGTCTTAATAATTAGATGTGTCAGTCCCACTGGAAGCTAAGCTTTAGAATTACCCCTAAGCTAATGTAAGTGCTCTCTACAGTACAGTGTATAAAATTATATGGTAATAGTATATAGCATATGTCCTCTCATAATTTTCAGTATCTCCTTCTATAGTTCTTTTCCCAAACAATCCTAAGGAAGATATTGTGATCAATTAATACAAACTAACCTTGAGTGATTGTCTTCAAATAATGTTGCAAAGTCATTTACCTCAATATGTAGAAAATTTTCATATCAGTTCCAATATGTATTCTGAGTTATTCAAATAAAGATTTGTGTTTAAAAAAAAAAAGTTTTATGTGCCATCAGGCATCGATGGCTATAAGAGGGGCCAGCACATGAGTGATAAGCAATTCTCCATCCACCTTTGCTAAATGGAGACAAAGCTTTACATTCACAGGTCATTGCATGCAAGAATGATACAGCAGATCAAATGTAACCATTCAACAGCCTAAATCTATTTGTAGTGTGAAAGGAAAACAAAAACCTTGGGACCCAAACTCACTTTGTCAAATGGAAAAGTCAGGCTTGAGAACTGAGTTGCAAAACTGCCTCCTATTTTGTTCCTAAGTAGATAGCTGCAAAGATAGAAGTCCACACACCTACCCAGGTGGCCTCCCTTAAAATGTGCTCACAAGAAAATTCTTTGTGAGCCCCAAGATATTTACCTTATTTTATGGTTTGTAATTGTGTCCCTACCCAAACCTCATATTGATTTGTAATCCTCAGTGGTAAGAGGAAAAACTTGGTAGCAGGTGAATGGATCAAGAGGGCAGACGTCCCCCTGATTTTCTCATGATAGTGAGTGAGTTCTCACAAGATCTGGTTGTTTAAAAGTGTATAGCACTTCACTATCTCTTCTTCCTTCTGCAGCCATATAAGATGTGCCTGCTTCCCCTTTGCCTTCCATCATAATTGTAAGTTTCTTGAGGCCACTCCAGCCATGCTTCATGTTAAGCCTGTGCAACTGCAAATGAATTAAACCTTTTTTCTTTATAAATTACCCAGTCTCTGGTAGTTCTTTATAGCAATGCAAAAACAAACCAATACAGAAAATTCATACCAGGATTGGAGCATTGCTATAAAGACACTTGAAAATGTCGAAGCAACTTTGGAACTAGGTAACGGGAAGAGGTTGGAACAGTTTGGTAGGTTCAGAAGAAGATGGGAAGATGTGAACAAGTTTGGAATTTCCTAGAGACCTGTTGAATGGTTTTGACAAAAATACTGACAGTGATATGGACAGAGATGAACAAGCTGATGAGGTCTCAGATGAACAGGAGCAACATATTTGGAAATCTGAACTTGAAAGTAATGATTTAGGGTATCAGGAGGAAGAAATTTCTAAGCAGCAAAATATTCAAGATGTTGCCTGCCTGCTTTTAGCAGTGTATGCTTACATTCAAGAGCAAAGAAATGATTGGGAACTGGAACTCATATTTAAAAGGGAAGCAGAGTTGTAAAAGTTTGGAAAATTTGCAGCCTGGCCATGTGGTAGAAAAGAAAACCCCATTTTCTAAGGAATTCAAGCCAGCTGCAGAAATTTGCATTTGTAAAGAGGAGCCAAATGTTGATAGCCAAGATAATGGGGAAAAGTCCTTGAAGGAATTTCAGAGACTTTTGTGGCAGCCCCTCCCATTACAGGCCTGGAGGCCTAGGAGGAAAAAACAGCTTTGTGGATCAGATCCTGGGCCCCACTGCTCTATGCAGCCTCAAAAAAAAAATGCCATTGTGGTCGCTCCAGCTCCAGCCTTGGCTAAAAGGGACCAAGTAGCAGCTCAGGCTGTTGCTTCATAGGGTGCAAGCCAAAAGCTTTGGTGGCTTCCATGAGATATCAAGCCTGAGCATGTGCAGAGTGTGACAGTTGAGGCTTGGGAGCCTCTATCTAGATTTCAGAGGATGAATGGAAATGCCCGGATGTCCAGGCAGAAGTCTACTATGGGACAGAGCCCTCAGGTAGAACCTCTACTAGAATAGTGCAGAGAGGAAATGTGGGACTGGAGCCCCCACACAGAGTCCCCACTGGGGCACTGCCTAGTGGAGCTGTGAGAAGAGGGCCACCATGCTCCAGACCCCAGAATTGCAGATTTACTGACAGCTTTCACCATGTGCCTCGAATAGCTGCAGACACTCAATGCCAGCTGGTGGAAGCAGCCAAGGGGGCTCCCAGTGCCTTGGGAGCCCACCCTTGTGTCACTGTGGCCTGGATGTGAGCCATGGAGTCAAAGGAGATTACTTTGGAGCTTTTAGGTTTAATGATTGTTCTGCTGGATTTCAGACTTGCATGGGGCCTGTAGTCTCTTTGTTTGGGTGGATTTTTCCCTTTTGGAATGGGAGTATTTAGCCAATGCCTGTACCCACATTGTATCTTGGAAGTAACTAACTGGTTTTGGTTTTACAGGCTCATAGGTAGAAGGGATTTGCCTTGTCTCAAATGAGACTTTGGACTGTGGACTTTGAGTTAATGCTGGAATGAGTTAAGACTTTGGGGGAATGTTGGGAAGGCAGGAATGTATTTTGAAATGTGTGAAGAATGTAAGATTTGGGAGGGGCCGGGGTGAAATGATATGTTTTGGATTTGTGTCCCCACTCCAATTTCATGTCAAATTGTAATTGCCAATGTTGGAGGAAGAGCCTGTTGGGAGGTGACTGGATCATGGGGGCTGACTTCCCCCTTGCTGTTCTCATGATAGTGAGCGAGTTCTCACAAGATCTGATTGTTTAAAAGTGTGCAGCACCTCCCACTCCCTCTTCTTCCTTCTCCGACCATGTAAGATGTGCCTGCTTCCCCTTCACCTTCCACCATGATTGTAAGTTTTCTGAGGCCTCCCAAGCCATGCTTCATGTACAACCTGTGGAAATGTGAGTCAATTAAACTTCTATTCTTCATAAATTACCCAGTCACAGGTAATTCTTTATAGCAATCTGAGAATGGACTAATACACCCTGAAACAGAGTTCTGTTGAATTTCACTGTGACAATGTAAATTAACAGCTTATCTCCACAGTTTTGGGACTAAGACAGGTGTAGAGGTTATCCTTCTGCTATCACCTGAGACAAATGTATATTGACTGCTCCCTCCACTCTGTATTTACTTTATCTTATGTACAAATGCAATTCTCTGAGCACACTCCTTTCACATGTAAAATGTGGATTCAGTGAATACTAATCAAAACCTTAAAAAGAATGTAACCACCTGCCTCTTTTATCTACCCTCCCCCATTTTTCCCTTTCTTCTTTCCCCTGTTGCCGTCTCTTCCCCCTTTAAATACTGAGGTCCTCAAAACCTCTTTGGAAAAAGCACAGATAATCACAGATGTTCCTAAGGTTTTGTTTCTTTTTCCTGGGTGCATCCTCAACCTTGACAAAATAAGTTTCCAAATTTGATAGAGACTCACCTCAGTCTTTGTCTTTGGTTTGCAGCAGATATATAGTGACGAATAGTATAAAATATGAAAACAGACACAGCTATACGGACAAGTGGCAAATTTTTCTTTTACTATAGTAATAATTTTTATTTATTGTAATGTTTCTTATTAACTTATCAAGTTATCACAGATTCCATTATTCTCTATTTCTCTAAGGCAATGAACCTGTGGTTAATATTCCCTATAAAGGTCTTTATATGTAGTGGGAAGGGCACAGCAGTCCTTGGAGGCAGACCTGAGTCCCACCTGCAACTCTCCCATTCATTAGCTAGGTGACTGTGGGTATATTAGGTTTCTCGCCTACGTCTCAGTTTATTGACATTGTAAGGACTAAAGGAACTATCCAGTGCTACGGGAACACAACAATGCTAGGAATCCAAACCCTGCTCACAATGCATACTATTTGGTATAAAAAGATACTGAGTGAATGAATAAAGAATGAGTAAATGAGTGTTGTGCTTAATACAGATGTAAAGGTCATACAACTGGGGTGACCTTTGGGCATTTTCATATTTGGTCTTCTCATCTACAATATTTCTTTACTTTTATTTCATAATGATCTGCCATTGCAATTTAGCTATGGCTATGGAGTGGATGATGTGGTGTGAGGCCTACATCCTCCTTTCAGTACCAAGATACTGATTCCCTCACATGCTAAGAGTGACATATACCAGTGGCTCATTGCTGAGTCTCCCTCTGGAAATTGTCTTTGACTGCAGAAATGTGCCTTGCCCAGAGTCATGGCCTCTTCCCAAGGAAAGACAGCATCCAATTACTGTTCAATTTAAAGGTCCAAAGTTCTAGCCCTTTTACCTCAAAAAGTAACTCTGAAGAACCATTTCAGCTCCAGAACTCCCAAGGTATCAGCTGAGGATCATAAAGATAACCAAACAGTGCAGAAAGGGGAAATTCAGACATTTTGAGAGTTGCTAGAAACAGAGTTTCACTTGACATTGATATCCAGGGAACTGAAACATCATTGTACCCCCTCCCTCGCCCCCTACCTCTAATTAGATTGGAGAATGTAAGACAGTCAGGCAATAAATGGAGTTTCAGCCCAGTTCTGGCTCATAGTGAGTCCACTAGGTCCAAGGATCTAGCCAGTGATTATTTTACTGACCCTTATAGAATTAAAACAAACATACCTGTAAATAGCAGAACTCTCAGTTTGGCTCTTTGGTGTTAAAGTCAAGCATAAGTCTCAGATATTGCCCTCCTCCTTGTTCTTTTAAAATAGTATATCAAAAATAATATCATATAACAGGAGAAACAGCAGATAAAGAAACCAGGGGTAGTGGTCCTCCCATGATATCCCCAATTAATTTACCATCTGGCACTACAAAAAACAGATGAATCCTGACAGATGACAGTAAACTTCCACAAACTAAACCAAGTAGTAATCCCAACTGCAGCTTCAGTGTCAGATGTGGTATTTTTTTATTATGACAAATTAATATAGCTTCATGTATTTAGCCATTGAGCTAATTAATATATCATTTCCAAAATGCTGGAAAGGAGTTTTGTAGCAGTTCATAGTTACATGACAAAGAAAAGAGTATATACTACAATCTGGCACTAGGGTTACACCAATTCTCTAGTCTTTTGTCATACTGAACTCTGAAGGGATCTAAACCATCCTGGATGTTCTGCAAAACATCACATTTGTATACTATGTAAATGACTGTAAATTAATTGGACCAGATGAGCAAGCAGAAAGCGCAATGCTTTGGATTAAGCTCATTCCATGTGTGTGAATATTGCCCCAACCCATGTGCTAAGAGGCATGAAAATTATAAGAACCAGGGAAAGTATATAATAAAGCTCCACCAAAGGACATTTAAATTCTATTTGTTGAAAAAACACTCTATTGGCCAAACCAAGTTTCTAATCCCTATATCATTTTAAAATGATATAACTGAAGAATGAAGAGATAATTTGAAATAATTAAGATAGAATTCAGCCTTACCTGACTTCTGAGAAATTTGTTTTTGGATGGCTAATCAGAACTAAGCCTTCGTTTCTTAAGTATTAGTATGCACTGTATGCCCTGTGGACACATAATCATTAAGCGGCAACGGAACTTCATCAAAATGAACAGCCTTTTATTTGAAAGACATTTCTATGTGGGTTGGCAGCATCAGACAGGGGTCAGCTCCAGTGCCTGGGATTGGGAGTTGGGTACATCATGAACAGAGTGACATGGAGAAGGCTGCAGCAGCTGGCCCATCATGCATGCAAGTCAGGTAAAAAGGAGCAGGCACTGTGGGGCAGGCCAGGCCAGCTGAACCTGGCCCAAAAGAGAGTGTTGCATTCACAGAATTCTCCACTTACTCAAGAAATTAGAGAAGGGAATATGGAAGCTGAGTCATTAATGGTCCAGTTCCAGACATGTATCGCTTTCTAGGATATGGTTGTAGACTTCACCAAATTCACTTCTCAGCAGACCACATACAAATAAGTGATGCGTTAGTACTATAAGAACCTAGTTTCCTTTGATCAGCTTCCCTAACAGATGTGATTCTCTAGATGGAGAAAGGTGAAAAATCATAGCTGGTGGAGACTTGGTCAGATTCACCAAGAGACCCGGCCAGATTCAGTGACTATCATGGAAATCAAATCATCAATTTCTATCAATAGCATTTCTGAAGATAAACAATTCTATGACATTAAAATGGAAGAAATGGAAAGGAATGATTTCTCATATTTGTCATTAAAAATGGAAATGTGAAGACAAACTGGACAATTATCAGGAAAATGAGGAGAAACATTTAAGATAAGAATCATTCACACAAAACTAAGTACTTAGGAGAGTCTGTGAAAGTGATAAATACTGGGGACACTGTATCTTTCATGCTCACTAGTACTTAGACAGTATTTCCATTAAGTATGATTCAAATGTTAAAAGTTTAAAACATAATTGAGTTTAGTGGTCATCAGGCAAACTATGCCAGTAACAGTAGCAATCGTACTCAAACCTTTTGTTGGAACATTCACCTGATTCAATTTGCAAGAACTCAAACAGAAGATAAACCTTACAATGATAGCAATAAGTTTCTTACTTATAGTGTATCCCTTGGTATATCTAAGGGTGTAAATAAAAAGATAAACACTATGAACATAAAGAAGATGCAAAATTCTTCAACTGCAGTTCTCATTACATTAACATCATGTAAATCACCGTGGTGAGAAACCATACAAAGGTAAAAATGCATAAGCATGTGAAAAAGTCTTTAGCTGGTTCTATCACTTTTTTTCTATATCAGAGAACTCATACTGGAGACAAACTGTATATATGTAATCAGTGCGGAAAAGTGTTTTCCATGTGATAGTTTCATTAGACATGAACGAAATCATACCAGAGACAAACTCAGTGACAGTCCTGAACTCGGAAAACCTTTCGGACAGAACACTCACCTCATTACGCATTACAGAACTTTCGTAAGAGGGAGGTCCTATGAAGATAATGAATTTAGGAAGTCTTATATACAGAGATCTCATGTAATTATGCATCAGATAATTCACAATAGGATGAAATAATATAAAGATTGTAAAAAATACTTCAGTTGAAGTTGTCATCTTTTCTTCACATCAGAAAATCCTACTGGAGAGAAGCCATATGAATGACTTGATTGTGGAAAATTCTTCAGTCAGAGCTCTGACCTTATTGTGCATCAAAAAATAGAAAGAGAGCAATCATATGAATGTTGTCAACGTAGGAGTCTTCATCTAAAAGAATAACTTCATAAAGCATCAAACAATTTCTCCCATGGGAGAGCAATTCTTAACATGTAATCATTGTGGGACAGCTTTTGTTTATATATCTAAACTCATTAGGTACCAGATGAAGCATATTAGAGAAAACACTCGCTAATACACTGAACATGGAAAATTACTCACAAAGAGTAATAAATTTATTTTGCATCAAAGAGTCATTCTGGTGGGAAGCCCTATAGTACCTGTAGAGAAATGTTTTAAACAATATTATTAGTCCTATTATGTACCAGAGAACTGGTCCTAGACAAATGCACGCATGCACACACACACACGCATGCATGTATGCACATTATATTTTAGTAAACAAGTACATAAAATGTTCTTCTTTCCACAAATTCCACAAATTTCTAAAAAATTAATTGGCCTGGAAGCACTGTTGAGCAAGGCTTAAGGCTTCAATCTGGAAAGGAATCGTTACATAGGCAAGTTGAGATACAACCCAGCTTCCTTAACTTCTTCAAAATAAATGAAAATGCTATTGTAGGGAGAACTGTTGCTGAGAAGACTAAAAAATGTACATAGTTATTGCAACAGAAGTTGCAACAATGTACAATCAATCAGTATTCCAGTGAGTTAATATGCCATTGCTTACTTGATTGCTCCCCCTGGGGACAGTTGGTAGTTTTTAAACTGTTATGTGCGTCTGCTATAAACCACACTTTGGTTTGTAGCAGGGCAATGTAAAGCAATCAAAAAACAACACATTTATACTACTCTTAGTACCTATTTTTAATATATTTGCATATTAAAATAATTAAAAGAGCAGCTACAGATTATAAACAGAAGTAATTTGCCAGATAAAAGACTATAAGGAAATTACATGTTTATAATTTATTCAGTGCTACAGAAATAATAATTTGAATATAATTTTAAATATCTTTAAAATGATGGTTTCTTTATTCTACTACAAAGGATGCTTGGATACAACTTGCTGGAAAACTTTCCCATGAACTCTAGCCTGTTTTAGGTTGGAGTTACAGCTCTGCTCTGAGACATGGTTTTAAAAGTTCCTGAGAATTTAAGGACACTAAATTCTCTTTAACTTGGGACCTAGAAAAAACACCGGATGATTCAGGGAAGATCCCATCTGAGTGAGAGCATGTGCCTCACTCAGTATTGGCAATATTTGTAGCAAGTGTGCTCACAGGAAAAAAACAAAGCACTCACTGTACAAGGCTAAGTCTAATGTTAGTCTTTTATCTTCCTAAAGAAAACATGGTTAAGAATAGCAACTAGAGCTTGACTGCTCAGGTTCAAACCCCACCTCTTATCCAACTAGCTGGGCAATCTTGGGTATGGTACTTAGCTTCTCTGTGCCTGACTTATACACATCCTTCTTTGCTAAACTGGGATAATAGTAGCACTTACTTCATATGATTGTTGTAGTAAATGAGTAAATATATAAAGAGCATAGAATAATGCCCGACACATATGAAGTGCTTTATAATTATTCTATTTATTAATATTATAAGTATTGCTCCTATCTAATTTAAGCCTGTTTGAGTACTTATATGATGAGCATAAAAAAGTAAGCTTTTACTTCATTTTCAGTCACTTCACTTCCACTCCTGATTTGCCTAAATTGGGAGTCATCAACCTGGGAAATCATTCACACCTAGTGGGTGTATGGATTCATTTGTGAAGATCAATAAGCTCACTTTGAATATTTTTTTTTAAAAAAAAGAAACCAACATCCCCCAACTACACGAATGTGTTTTCATCATTTTATGATTTTAGTGTGTTTATAAAGTGTTTGATGTAGTTAGGATACAAGGCCACTTGTTACGACGAAAGCCAAAAGATCAAGGAGTTAAACCAGTTCCTTTATCTCTCGTGTAACAGTTGGCATATACATAGTTCATATCTGGTGTGGCTGCTCCATATCACAGGCATGGGCTCCATCTATGGTATTAATCTGCTTCCTCAATGTACAGCTTCCATTTTGTAATCTAGGTCCTCTTACTGTAACTCAACCGAGCCTGTGGGTAGGTAGGGGGAAAGGAGAAGTGAAGACATGCCACTTCTCTCTAAGCATAGGGTCTAGAAGTTGCACATAAAATTCAGCTCATGCTTTACTGGATATAACTTTCTGAATAATCACATGTAGCTGTAAGGGAGGCTAGGACATGTATTGCACTACATTCAGGAGTTCTATTACTAAAAAGTATGTGAGAACGAGTAAGGGGGCTGACAACTGTCTCTGTAATGGTGCTATCATGTGATGCTGAATTTAAATATTGTGTAGATATTTGGAACTGGGAAAAGACCTGAGTCTACATGACATATGAGATTCATATTTATACAGCAAGGGTTTCGCATATAAGGCATCATAATATTTATCAGGACACAGGATGTTATTAACACCCTTCTAGCATTACTGAGAGGATTAAGTGGCACACTGTATCTAAAGCAGTCATTCCAGAATAGACACACAATAAAGATTCATTCTCTTCCTTTTTCTTATATTTCTGGATAGCCCTGGACTGTTGCTCCTCCAGGTTATAATAAAACAGAACCATTATCATATGCTCCAATTGGTCACAGAATGGGACTCTCTCTGCAAGTTAGACGCCCTTTGAATGGAGTTTTAAGATTGACAGTTGCTTGCTTCCTCTTCCAAAGGCAGTCTACCTGAGCTTGGAAGTTCACCCAGAGCTCAAGCAAGGGAGGCCAAGGCAATATTTCTTTGTTAGGCCACTTGGGCTCTAAACACCTGCTAAGCATTTTCCTTGAGTAACCCCTATAATTTAAGAAGGGATTCATCTTCATTTTGGGTCTCATGGAAAATCAATATTCTTTGTGTCACCAAGAAAAAATTCTGATGCTAGACATATTCTTACCAAGTCTCTAAAACCTAATATAGCTATGTCCCTACACTTTCAAAAAAGCTCATTTTCAAAAACTGCCTTTATCAGTCACACAAATTTGTCTTATCTATCTTCTGTGCTACAGAAGGCCTCTGAAGTGGCACCTAGACTAGGAACTGGTATAGTTCTCATTCCCTTCACCCAAAAAAGTTTGTTTCAATTGCTTCACTTACAAAAGAAAAGAAAGCCATGTTCATGGCTTCCCAAGCCAAAACAGTCATTTTGTAGTTTGTCTTTTAGCTCAAGAGATTATGGACTGACTTCTCTAGACTTAACCTATAACTCAACGGATTTACTGCAACTACACCCTATTCATTTAAAAATTCCCCAAACCAGTTGGGTACAGTGGCTCACACCTGTAGTCGCAGCACTTTGGGAGGCCGAGCCAGGTGGATCACTTGAGGTCTAGCATTTGAGACCAGCCTGGCCAACATGGTGAAACCCTGTATCTATTAAAAATACAAAAATTAGCCCAGTGTGGTGGCACACACCTGTAGTCTCAGCTACTCGGGAGGCTGGGCAGAAGAATCGCTTGAACCCAGGAGGCAGGGGCTTCAGAGAGCCTAGATCATGCCACCGCACTCCAGCTGACAGAGTGAGATGCTATTTCCAAGAAAAGTCCCCAAACCTGGATCTTGCTGACTGATTTTGTCCAACTCTTCCCTGGTCCATGAATATTTGTTGTCTTTTCTACTTTAATATTTTATAACAAGAAATTTAAATCACAAAGTCTTTTTTATTCTTTAATATTTCCAAATTGGTGTTAATGAAATTTGGATATGATGATAAAGGTATAAAATGGACTTTGTAAAAAGGTTGGACACATTTTATTTCCAGATAGTTCTGCACTACTATATAGTCTATGAAATCATTTTCATTATAAATTATATTTTCATATATATAATCTATTAAAAGATCTGTTCATTGCTAGTGAAGCATAAAACCAACACATTAAACAAGGTCCAACTGGGTGTGACAGAAGCAGTGAAGCTACTAAAAAAAAAGTTGTCAGATTGAAATCTGTCAAAACAATCAAAATAATAAGTGAGTCAAAAATGTATTTCTAACTGCTGGTTTTATAACCAGCAAGCTACAGCTGTCTATCTTTAAAAACAAGAAATATTTGAATTAAGGTAACACTAAATTTGCATACTAACCTTCTTAAGAAGAAAGGTACAATAATGCTTAGTTACTGAAATAATACTTTGATTTCACTTTCAAAGTAAAATAATATCCTAACACTCTTTTACAGAATATGCAACTCATAATGACTGCTTTGTCATTTTTGGATAACATATGGTTTTGTTTCAATGAAACTTTACAAATATTTTACCAAACTTTACAAATACGTGTTAATGGAAAATTATGAACATGTTATTAAATAGTAAAAGTATAACTCAAAGATCTAATGTCAAAAGTCAATTTTACATCATAAAACAGCCAGGTTCCAGACAATTCACTTAACACTGGAAGCTAAAGTTTATGAAAACATTTCCCAAAAATAAAAACAGAGCATTTATAAATGGTTGAAAATGAATTTGAAATTTTTGAAAACACATGAGTTCTGTTTTTAAAATGGCAGAAAATGCATACAAACTATTATGATATTCATTAAACTTACTAGGCCCCTCCATATTCTCATAAGTTGATACAAATTCCTAGTGGCATATTAAGCAGAGAAATGCACTACAGTGAAAAAAAAAAAAACAGGACATTAATATATAAAGAAAATATTCAATTTTGACAGTTTTTAATCAGTTTATAGGAGATAGTGAAATGGTCTTACTAAAATAAATAAATGTGTGTGTGTGTGCACGTGAGATTTCCAAAATTAAAGCAGTTCCATTCTATGCTAACATTTGTAAAATAAGAATTTGCTAGTAGTGTTTAAGGTACTATGCTATAACTTTATGTGCATTATCTTTAATCCTTTCTAGGTTAGTATTATCATCTCATTTTACAGATAAGTAAATTAGGGCTCAGAATGCTCACTAAACCTGCCCAGTTTTAGTGAGCAATGAAGCTGAGATTCAAATCTAGGAGTTTTGCTCCAAAGCTCAAGACAGACAAAAAAATTGAGACATTCTGTTCCAATGTCCGCAACCTAATTTTAATGCTTTTAATTCATAAGAATAAAAAAGTCAATTACATTCAAAAAGGAAAGGTAAATTTTGCTGCTTAAGTTTGCAAAACTCATACAGAATCCTAAATAAAATAGTTATTTTAGGATAAATCTTTTACTTTTAACATCAGATAACATACTGCATTTTGTAATACAAAATTGCTTTCTTTCAATATTGAAGAGCTGAAGAAACAGCCCATACTAGGGGATGAAAGATGGGGGTTAATATCGGCAGTAGGAAATTGCAGCAGCCAGACAAAACCCTTCAGGTTATCTTGGCAAGTTTAGCAGTGCTGAGAACATTCACACAATATATAGTACTTTCAGGCTAAAAGGTTTGGCACATTTCAGTTGCAGAAGTATAAAGCCTAGTTTTTAAAAAGTTAAAGAGAAAACAAAAAGAAATTATAAGGTCAGAAATCTTTCAGTCGAAAGCATTATTAGTTTTTTAGCATTATGAAAAATTATCATCACAAGCACCATGTCGAACATTCCATAAATAAAAAAGTATGAAGACTGGGGCCGGGCGTGGTGGCTCACGCCTGTAATCCCAGCACTTTGGGAGGCCAAGGTGGGTGAATCACGAGGTCAAGAGATCAAGACCATCCTGGACAACATGGTGAAACCCCGTCTCTACTACAAATACAAAAATTAGCTGGGCATGGTGGCGCACACCTGTAGTCCCAGCTACTCAGGAAACTGAGGCAGGAGAATTGCTTGAACCCAGGAGGCAGAGGTTGCAGTGAGCAGAGATCGTGCCACTACACTCTAGCCTGGTGACAGAGAGAGACTCTGTCTCAAAAAAAAAACAAAAAAAAAATTATGAAGATTGGGGAAATGCAAATTTTAAATGTTCTAATAAGCTAAGACACCAGCCACCATTTAACCTATTTATTAATCAACTCCTAAGCCATAAGAATTTGGACTGTAGGGCAGATATCTCACTCTGCAGCTAAATATATCCTTTAGTACATATTTTTACCAAGTATATGAGTGTGTATATATGTGTGTGTATATATGTGTATATATGTATATAAGTACATATATATATTTATACATATATGTGTAAATATTGTGTGTGTGTGTGTATATATATCTGTGTGTACATATAAGAGTTCCAAAATTAAAGCAGCTCCATTCTATTCTAACATTTGTAAAATAAGAATTTGACAAATTATTTTGTGTGTGTGTGTGTATATATATATATATACACACAAACTCATATATATGTGTAAGTACAAATATACTTACATATATAAGTATATGCTTATACTTATACACATGCATACACTTTCAAGGTTAAAAAATGTTAACAAAACACACATAGAGATAAGCACAGTTACGTTGCAGACTTAAAACCTAACAAAGAAATGTTTCTTTAGGACATGTCTCATGGACATTTTATACAAGGCATGAAACACTAAATCACAAGCAAACCAATCAAAACAATTTGATCAACACAACATTAAAATTTGACATTTAATCACACCAATCCAAGAGCTATTAAATAAAAGCTACCCATTTCCAATTCTCCATACCATGTTAAGTTGCTTCAAGCATCTTATTTGGTCAAACTTACAGAAAGGAGGAAAAGTTATCAACACTTCAAAGTATTCAGAAATAAACAAATCACTGAAGAGTTAAAGGGTGTCCAAAAACTACACAAAGTCACAGAATCAAAGATCTTTTTTTAAATGTATAAGTGACTTCATTAATATTTACAAAATTGAATCACATTTGGTTCATGATATTTACCACAAAAATATTTATTTACCTTCATTGTAATAAAATCACTTATTTCATCTGCTCATTATAAATACATAACTATGACTTAAAAATGTGCTTGCCCTGTGAATCAACTAAAACAACTGAGTCATCCTACATAAAGCAAGTGGCATTCATGCCACACTTTAGCAAACACTAATGTAAATGATTACAAGAATACAATGAGGATTAGTACACTTTTGGGTGGGGAGATTTAAAGGAAGGATAGTCCAAACGGAAATGGAGTCAGCCAAGGGGCAAAACTCTGCTTCTCTTCTATGTATTTCAAGGGCATATGTTGCACTCACTCTGTGCCAGACACTGTTTAAGGTGCTCTGCAAATATCCAATCATTGATTCTTACTGTAACCCTATGAGGTAAGTAATATTATTATGTGCATTTTATAGATGAGAAAGCTAAGGCACAGTGAGGGTCAGTCACTCGCCCAAGCTAGTAAGTGGCAGAGCCAGGTATTGTACCTAAACACAGCCCATATCCCTAACCACTAAGTGGTACTGCTTTGAATGACCCCAAACTGCCCCCTTTGGATCCTTTTTCTCTTACTCATTCCCTTTTGTGATATAAGTGTAATCATTCTTTCATACAAAAATATATATACATAAGGTTCTGGGGAAGCATCAGCAAGCAAAAGCAGACAAGAGTTCCTGTTCTCATGAAGGTTGCAGTCTGCTGGGACAGACAGGAATTTAGGAATTATATACAAATTAGTGTGTAACTGCCAGTTAAAATAAATACTATTAAAAAGCCAGATTTTCTTAATGCATATGACAAGAACAAGACCTGGGTGGGGCAGTCACAGAAATACTCCCCAAAAAGGAACACTAAGCAGGAGCTCTAAATATGCTGTCATTAACCAGGTAAAGAAAGGCAGAAGCTAGAAATGTGGAGCCCCCCTAATTTCCATTTTCCCCAATAAATGAGGTCAGCCTCATTTATTGATGTGGAAGTGGAAGGACAGATAGTTCTGGTCCACAAGAGTCTTTCAAACACTGACAGGCTTGAGGTGACCAGAAAGGAAAATGAGATCACAGGATTCAACAACTGAGGGCAAACACAGTCCCAGCTGGGGGTAAAAGTAGCATTTCCAAACCTCCCTGTTCCTGTCTCTCCAATAATAAAGGCACCCATTATTTATCACAATATAAAGATAAAATCAGAGCTATTTACAAGTAACACTGTATCTGAAAGAGGGACTCATGCAATGGCTGAATTATTTGAGCTGCTAGAATTCACATTACTGCTTCCAAGGGCCTCATACAGTCAATAAGGTTTACAGTGATTTAGCCTTCATGACTTTATTCAAAGGACCCAAGACCACAGATATCACCTTCTATCACTTCCAGCATTTTCAATGGCCTTCTCAAGGCCTTTCACACTTTCTAAATACACTCCTGATGTGGGAAGGACAATAGAAGCCACAAGGAAAGTAAAAGTTTGAACAATTATGAATAGATCAGAAAGGTTACTTCCTGCTATTTGCATGCCTCACTCCTATTAATATATTTCCCCATAGTGTTGGTTCTGTTTTTTAATAACAGCACAACACTGCTGACTCACATTCACCATATGGTCCTCTTGGACTCCCAGGTCTCTGTCTGCTGTACTTGTGCCTGCCTAGCTAGTCTTTTCTTAACCATTATCTGTGCAATTATTTGGATGTTTTCATACCAAAGAAAAGCTTGGATTTATCCTTACTGATCTTGACCTTGATTTTGATTTAAGCAGATCACTTCTTTAGGTTATTCCATTCTCAAGTATGCTGCCCTCGTTCAGGTCTTCACAAGGCCTCACCTGACTTGCTGTAAGAGACTCCTAATTGATTTATCTGCCACCACCTTTCCCAATTATGATCTTCTGTTTGCACAGTCATCATATCATGCTTCAGACATTAGAGCACACTAATCAGACAGCTTGCCCCTAGAATAGAAATAAAGCTCAAATCTCTCAGAATAGCATTTAAGACCATACAAAATCTGTTCCCAGCCTTCTTCCGACCAAACTCTGACCCCATGTGATTTAAATATCAACCACACATGCCTACTCACTTCTCAGCAATATTCTCTGAGCTCCCCTACTTTGGGTCATGCTCTCCATTCCTATAGAATGTTACCATTTCCAGCCCTACCTGCTATTTCCACTCTTAAAATCTGCTTGATAGCAAGGCCATATCTCTGGATTTTCCCCATTCTCCCCATCCAACATGTCTCTCTGTCCTCTATGCTTCCACAGTATTTTGTATCACTATTACAATCCAGTAATTCCTCAACAATTCTAAGGATAATCAAACACCATGTTTGCAATAACCAAGGCTGGCATGTTCAAGTTCTCAACAACAACAATAAGCAAATAAATGAAGGATTAGAGAAAAAAATCATAATAGCTTTAGTCTATAAAATACAGTCAGTATCAGTATAAGGTTTTTCAAAGACACTTGTTTCTGATATATTGTGGTTAAAAGTATACCCTGATAAGCTTTTTTTTTTTTTTCAAGGAATCATCTTTATTACTAATGCCGCAGCATAATTCTTCCAGAAGCTTATATGTTCACAATATTTATTAATAGGTTACAGATTTGAAACAAGTTTGAGTTTGTGTTTTTTCTTTGTTTTTTTACAAACTATCTTACTGTTTTAAAACATGTTTTTGTGATCCTAGTCTTACTCCTCTACATTGAGTAAATGGAGTTTAAATAGATCTTCCCTCTCTTGGAATGAACATGGTCACCATTTTTTCTTCCAAAAGTAGAATCAGTAATTTTCATATTTGCTAAATGAAGGAAACTGAAGTAAGTCATGCATATGTAAAATGATGTTAGATTTTTAATTTGGGGTATAAAATTATAAAACCCAAATGTCCAAAACCATAGATCCAGAGGGGCTAATGGTATCCAGGAAAGTTGTATGCATAACTGTCTCTTGAAAAAAAAGGCATAGTAATTCAAGAAATGTGTGCTAAACAAAATTATGTTTTTCTAGGATGCAAATGTAACTGACACGGTATTTATGGTCTAAAGGTAAAAGTGGTTCTGATGGTTTCTGCATTCTATTTTCATATGGTGTGGGCGGCAAGCAGCCTTTGCTACTGGGTGAACCCTTGAATTTGAGCAAGAATGAAAACTGATTATCAAGACTGATTTCCTAAGGGGAAAATACCTTAACTGTTCTGCAAGGAAGCCAGTCCTCTCCTAAAGTTGGGTTTCCCTAAGGTCATATACATGACACCTCTCACCATAATTGGAAAATGCAGAAAAATAAACACCCAAAATATAGACACTGGCAGCATAAGAACAAAGGGATAAAAGAATTAAATGTGATGCAAGAACATGGGAAAGGGCATGAAAGGATAGGAGTGCAGGAACTGGTGATGAGCAGACAAGAAATGTTAAAATCCCAGTGTAGCAGAAATCTAGGGGGAAGCGTTTGCTTGTAGGCTCATGAACATTTGATTCAAGGGCTTGTTAATTTCTAGAAATGGTGGTCATTACATAACAAGGCAGACTGGTGGATCAGGCAGGTCTAATCAGTCAGTTAAGCAGTCATTTTCTCAATTCAACAACAGAACGTTCTTCAGTGGGGGGTGGTTTAAGCCCTCCACATGCAAATAAAAAGGGCAGAGACACTGAGGAGAGAACAGGCAATTTTGCAAACAGTGGCAAGTGAGGTGAGCAACATGAGAGCCTCGAGTGAAGAACAAAAGGCAAACAGTTAAACCAAGAGACACAGACGTAAGTACAGTAAAATCCATGGGGAAGTGCAGGTGGGCGGATTGCCTGAGCTCAGGAGTTCGAGACCAGCCTTGGCAACACAGTGAAACCCCATCTCTACTAAAATACAAAAAGTTAGCTGGGCGTGGCAGCATGCACTTGTAATCCCAGCTACTCAGGAGGCTGAGGCAGAAGAATTGCTTGAACCCGGGAGGCAGAGGTCAGTGAGTGAACCAAGATTGTGCCACTGCACTCCAGCCTTGGTGACAGAGCAAGACTCCTTCTCAAAAAAAAAAAAAAAAAAAAAAAAAAGAAAAGAAAAACAGAAAAAGGAAAAGAAAAGAAAAGAAAAAAGAATCCATGGTGAAATGTGATAAGAGTAGAGTAGGGGATGAGCTCAAAGCAAACGCACGCATGTATCCCACCTGGAACACACAAACACACACACACACACACACACACTCTTATTTAGAGATATTTAGGTGTATATATGCTAACTTAGGAAACTTTAGAAGACCTTATTATAATGATATTATTAGTCAAAAAATATTTAAGCCACAGTTTTGCAATTTTAAGATTGTATTACTGGTATCTGGAGTAACTGAATCTCTGGAGGTTACTTGCCATTTCATTATGAAGCTGTACACTATTAGCTAGGATGGTCAACTGGAGAATTAACCTGAATGTGCCTATACTTTTCCTACCAATCTGGATTATGACAAACCATACAGCTTGCACCTTAATAGAGATAGATACACGATCAGAATCAACCAAAGAGAGATCATGCTCTCACCTCATTACATGACTCAGCTCTTGACAAATTAAGAAAACCTAGCCACTTGGGAAAGTGAGGCTGGCAATGTGAATCTAGGTATGGCTTTCTTTGTATATCTCTGACTTTTTGGCAACTTCTCTTCCCCTTTCAGCAGACCCCAATCAGTGCCTCATTACCTTGACCCAATCTTCCCTTCTGTGACCCCTCTGAAAATTACCTGTCTACATTGTGTCCCTTCAAGAAGCTTGGGTACCATCTAGTTAAGTTAAAAATGTCAAAATCAGAAAAGAGCTTGAGAGCTGTTCACGTATATGTCCACTGAAACATTTCACAAACATGAGTGATATTTAATGGCAAGGCAGATCTAATCATGGTAATTGGGCTGGTATTTTTTTCAACTCCTCAACAGAGCTGACAAAGTGCAGCTATACAAGAGCCTTGAAGATACAAAAATCTTAACTATCTCCCTGCCATTATCTTTAATTCGTTCTGGGAATACCTTCTAAGCACCTTGATTTTCCTCCCCCTTCATATTTGACCAGTCCCTGAAAGCTAAAATTCTGGTAGCATTAATACCTGAAAAAACATTATATATATATAAATATATATGTATATATATATATAGATAGATAGAGATATATAGATATAGATATATATATGATTATGTAATTACATATCCAATGTGATAGTAACGACAAATATAAGAATAAATGATTTTGAAGGGCATAATTGTTTTAAATGCCAAGTTTTACATTCTACTTATTATAATTTCTAAATTTATTTTTCCTGATTATAAAAGCAAAATGTGGGCCGGGCGCAGTGGCTCACCCCTGTAAAAGGAGGCAAGGCACTTTGGGAGGCCGAGGCAGGTGGATCACGAGGTCAGGAGTTCAAGACCAGCCTGGCCAACATGGAGAAACCCTGTCTCTACCAAAAATACAAAAATTAGCCGGACGTGGTGGTGGGCGCCTATAATCCCAGCTACCTGGGAGGCTGAGGCAGGAGAATCACTTGAACCCAGGAGGCGGAGGTTGCAGTGAGCCAAGATTGCACCACTGCACTCCAGCCAGGGCGACAGTCTCAAAAAAAGAAAAAAAAAAGCAAAATATGTTCATCGAAAAATAGTTTATTCATTTTTCCAAAAGAAGTATTCAGGGCTTTTTATTGACTATATATAAGAGCTCATTAACCATTAAACAGATTAAGATTTTGTCCATCGCATATTAACATTTTCTGCATGAACAGTTTATCTCTTTATTTTACCCCCTTTTAAAGTAATTTCTTAAAAATTATGTCATACTTAATCTATTAGTTGTTTACTTTAAAATGTCTTCCTTTTTAATGCTTGGAAAGCATAATATCAATATCAAATTAAATAATCATGTATATTTCTTTCTACTTGTTTTGCAGGAGATTTTTTTTCCGCCCTTCTTACCAACTGATTGGCTAGTGTATTTTACCCCCTTTTAAAGTAATTTTTTAGAAATTATGTCATATTTAATCTATTAGTTGCTTACTTTTAAATTTCTTCCTTTTTATTCTTGGAAACGCCTTCCCTACTCAATACCAGATTAAATAGTTACGTGTATTTCTATTTGTTTTGTAGGAGCTTTTTTCACCCATCTTACCAACTAATTGGTTATAACAATATTAACAGCAAAAATCAGAAATGAAAACATATTTATCCAGAACTTGACATATTTGAAAGGGAAGGCAATGATCACACAAATGGAAAGCTATATAAAACACAGCTGAAGTTATCACAAAGTCAAGAAAGATGTTGTATTTCAGAAACTGGAGACAACAAGCACAATATCAAAAATGAAACACAGGAACTCATGAGAAAATACACTATCAATACTAGAATAAATATATCTGTATCTAGGTGATCATGGCTTAAGAGTAGCAAAAATTATCTATAAATCATTTTTTATAATAAACTAATGTTCATCTACCTCAGCTCTAGGAGGCTTACAGGGAAAAAAAAACTGTTCATAAGTTTTCATTTTAAGATAATTAAATTGAAAAAGAATACCTATTATGAGCATGACAGAGAAGGAACTAGATATAATTAAATACTGCAAGAAGCTATATAAACTTATCCTAGCGTTACAGCAAACAATATGGCCATAATCACTAGAGCCTTCAACTCGGTATCTATACTCTTAGGATCTTCAAACACAGTTTCTAATAGAAAGTAATGTGCTCTAAGGTGTTCATTTCTAAACTGTTTACAAATAAAAGCTAAAAATAATAAAAATATTTAAACACGCAATAAAATGCAGCCATAAAATAATTACTAAATACAGATAATAATTGGGAACTATGACTTTTTAAAATGACATAAAATCATATGTATTCTATGACTACAACCATGTTGAAAATGAATATAAACAAGCCTGAAAAGGAACACAGAAATGCAAACAACATACATCACAATTTTGACAAGAAGGATAACATTTCTCTTTTTCGAGAAATGTCCTTAGTTATAATATTATTTGTGCAGCAAGCATAGTTGACAAAAAGCTTTATAAAGGCTCAGATCAGTATTTCCTCTGGTGGATTCTGCAGGAAGCCAACTGCTATTCCAGCAAGGCCGGGCAGGAAAGGGTAGATTGGTAGAGAGGTTTTGTGTCAAATGAATGTAGGATATATGGATATACGATATTTAAGTGTAGTTTAATTGTGTTTTGTTGTTTCCTCCTTGGACTATTTGTTTGTTTGCCTGTTTAATGGCAGAGACTCTCAGACACTATTTTAGAAGAAACAGCAAGTCATTTCCCAAGTTTACCCGTAAACCAAACTTGATTGATAAAGCATTGCTTAGGACTAGTATCCCACAAAAGGTGCTCCTCTAGATCTCTGAATCCATTAGGAACATGTGCCATTATTAAGATCTCAATCAGTTTAGGGGCCACTTGTGTCTCTCATCATCTATAACATAATTACAAAATTTTATATTATTTAATATACTCTGGTTAGTTGATAAAATGCAACCCATGGGAACTCAGTGTGTTTTTTCTAAGTCTCAAAGAATGTTATAATATACTTTTAGATACTGTAAAATTGATATTTCCAAACATACCAAATTTTCTATAAACTACCACTCACTTCATGTTTTAAAAGTTAATATATTGAAACTGAATACATTTACTGAATACCTGTATTTACTGACCATATGCTAAATTCTGTGATATACATTGTAAGGTATACTTAGATGAATAAAGCTTATCCCTGCTTTAAAGACATTCTCAGTCAAGAGTGCAGGTTATGTAGTGGGTATGGAGCCAGGACAACAAATACAGCAATAACTCTAAGAAAAGGTATAACAAAAATGGGGAACAGATAAAGGTATACAGCAGCAAGGAGGACAGTAAGATGGAAGCATTTTAAGGGATCAGATACAGATTCATCAAGGAGGGAGACTGCATATTAGATGGACTTAAATGACATGTAGAAGGTCTCCTAGGTAGACAACAAAAAATGAGTCCAAGGTGCCCTTGAAACAGAGCCAAGGGTATGTTGGAGAGGAATGTTTCAGACTTGTCAGGGAAGAGGGTCCCCTTAGAGGAGCATGACAATGTCTTTTTGGAATAGGAGCTATGAGCTTGAGTCTGGAACATAGGACTCATGAGTGGTAGGCTAAGGCACTTAGAGTTAATTAGGCAGCCAGAAAAACACACTGAATGCTTTTTCAGCAAGATTATTAGAACTTCAAAAATTAATCGGGTGCAGGTGAATCCAGATTAGGGGTTTCAGCACTGGAGAAATGACACTCAGGAACACAGAAAGACAGAGACAGAGACTGAGAGAGCAGATTAAATTCTGTGATGAGAAGACAGTACAGAATTAAGCAGCAGCTTGAAGGTTTTTGGATGGTTCAAAAATATGTCATTCAAAAATACATCAGCGAGAAAAACAGAGAGATTAGAAAGTTCATTTGTCAATAATAGCCAATGATGGCGAAAGAAAAATCAATTAGTTAATCAGAAGAATGCATTCAAGAAGAAAATTTTTAAAGTATTAAAGCACATTCAATGAATCCACCTATGCCCATCTCTAAATTTTAATTCAATCACAGTAGTACTATTGCAAAAGAGCATAATTATAATATACATTTGGGACATAGGCTAGAAGGAAATAAGAAAAGTGAATACTCTCTTTCACCTCCTAAATTCACAGGGGTGAGAGTCTTCACAAAGCTTATTTAAACATCTCATGAAGTCACTCTCCTAATGAGTAGTACAGAATTACTTTCTAGGGATAGAGTCCATCCCTATAACTTTATTTTCTGACACCAAGAGGGCTGAGAGAGCCACATTACTTTATCTATTAACCCTGTCTGTTTAAAAAAAAAATGTGGAACAGAAATTAGTCAGTTCAGCATCTTCCAGCATACCATAATATAATGGTAGAATTCTTGCGACTGGAGAAGTCATTTACCAAACCAGCATCTGTGACAGAGTTCAGGAAAACTCTTTAGGCCTTCTCGATAACATTATTCATATGGAGGATTCATTTTTAAAAATATTTACTAATGGCTGGGTGTGGTGGCTCATGTCTGTAATCCCAGAACTTTGGGAGGCCAAGGAGGGCAGATCACAAAGTCAGGAGTTCGAGACCAGACTGGCCAACATGGTGAAACCCCATCTCTACTAAAAGTACAAAAATTAGGTGCCCGTTGGGGCGTAAGCCTGTAATCTCAGCAACTCAGGAACCAGAGGCAGGAGAATCGCTTGAGCCTGGGAGATGGAAGTTGCAGTGAGCTGAGACCACACCATTGCACTCCAACCTAGGCAACAGAGTGAGGCTCCATCTCAAAAAAAAAAAAAAAAAAAAAAAATTACTAACATAATTTTAGCCACTCACGTCATCTTTACAAATCCAATGACACCTCTGTGTGCATCTTTTGTATCAATGCTTACACACTTTGCCTCTTTTGGACCTTAAGCGAAAGTGCTTGGACACCCTGCTGTGTATTATTGCAGGCATAAAACAAGTGTGCAAGGAGACTGTTTCCGTTGCTATGGAAATATCATTTAATTTCCTAATTAGTAGGTATATAAATGCCAAACCATAGCATTTGATTATTTCTGAAGTTTGGCAACAAAGTCTATTGTTCATGTCTGAGGACAAAGTCTCTATGTTTTCAACACTTTTATTCAAAGTAAGAATTAAGAACTTAAACTGTCTGGCATTTTAATGCTTATAAATTGATTCGCTGTACATGAGAGAAATGGAAGAATAAATCAAGAAATATATGTAAGTCATTTATTCTTCCCCTCAAGCTATATATATATATATATATATGAGCATATCTATTTACTAATAAATAAAAACTAGAGGTGGCAATTCCCTTACAAAATAATTTCTTTAAATCATAACTCCTCTAGTGGTTACAATTACAAAGTGAGATTTTAGCAATCCATTTACTATATAAAGCAAAGCATAATTGACATCTTCTTTCCTCCCCTCCATCAAATTTTTTCTAATCTGGGCTTTGCAATAAGGCAAGAAAGAATATAAATTATTCAGATGAAGCACAAAGTTTTAAAAAGTGTTAACATTCTAAAACCCATTTCTGTCTACCTACTCTAGGAAACTAATTCACCAATGAACTCCCTATGCTGAGTGTTCTCCTGTGCTCAAACTGCTCCACTTAAAACAAAGCACACTAAACTAAACCTTCTCTTTATGCTTCCCTCTCGCTTGCCTTTCAGCATCCAAGTCTGCTAAACATCTTTGGAAACATACAACATATAATTTCTCTGTTACACTGACTCTTTAATACTATCAGGTTTCTGAGGTGACCGCTTGACTGAAACTACTCTGGCAAAGATTAAGTGAGATCCACTTCTTACTCAACAAATACAGTGGCCTCTAGTGGCCTCTTTCTAGTCTTTAACCTCCCTGAGCTGTGCAACAACATCTGATGATCACCTTTCCTGCCTGGAAACAATGCAAACTTGGGAAATTCTTCCTTCACACCTTAAGGGAAAAAAAAAGGCAACCAATGAGGCACTTGCCTCCCCCTTCTCCACTCTTCCCTATTCAGATTGTGCAGTGTGAAAACTATAAATGGTTTGTCAGTAAAGAGATGTGTTTCCTTTTTATCGATAAACTATTTCTGCTAGTTGTATGGACAGTAACAGTAAAATACCTTTGTTTTGCTGGAGAAGTGAGGCATCCTGTTAACAAGAAATGCTGCTTTTTTGTTCTTTTACTGAAAGCATATTTTTCACAAACCACTAAACCCATAAGAGTTACAGTTTAGTTTAGCAAGCTTCATTTGTAAAATGTTACCCACGCCAATAATCGATTCGTGTAGTAAGATAAAGAATGTAGCTGGAAGGAAAATTCTGCTGGCTTAAATATCAGAAATCAGTATGAAGAGAAATCAAACCTAACCTCCCACACAGAAAGCCTCCAGAGCAGACCACAAAGTGGTCATGGGTCATTGTTTGACTCCTGATCTGAGCAGCTTCCACAGTCTCTTCTCATCACCAGCAGAGCTCCAGTGGCTCCTGAGACCAGGCTGCACAACTGCTGTAATTTTAGAGCTACCGAGAAGCTACAAACCTAGTCCAGCGAGGAGCGTCCCGGTTTAGGCTTTATTATCTGCTTGAGTCATTTCTTACCCTTCCTTTCTCTTGTTGACTGTCATAACCCAGAGACCTCATGGCTGGAAGCAGTAAACAGATGCAAGATTTGATCTTATAACTGCCTCTCTTTGCTTATGTATGTTCTGGCTAAAAATCCAAACCGAAAGCTAAAAGTAGAAGTAACATTTTTCTTTTCCAAGTGTGTTTTCTTTTGCATTTTGCTGACTTTCTTGACTTCAGAGGTAAATACCCTCATGTGATTCCTCTCTTTCTTTCCCATTAAATGTTTTTCATTATTTGTCACTTAGGCAGTGGTATTCCTGTTGATGCAGATCCCATACTTATAATGCTTTATGCAACTGTAGGGCATTTCATCTACTTCCACAGCTGTAACTATCACCTCCTGTTTCACTCTAAAATTTCTAATTTGAATACCAACAGCTCAGAAGTCAAGACCTTATTCCTAAATGTCTATTGAAGACTTGCATCTGGAAGTCCGGTAAGCTCTTCATATTTTACATCATCAAAAGTAAACATCAGCTAACTCCTAAATCATGCTTCACACAAGAAGACATGTGATAACATTCACAGTTAGCCTTGTCTTTGCCTTTGTCCTGAATCTCATATTTAGATGGTTCCTAAGTCTTCTCGCTTCTATATGACCAGTCCTGTTGTCTCCTTCCTTACCACCTCTTCATGCCTCATCCCTCCGCTAAATACTATGGCAACTGCAGAATCTGTTGAGCCTTAAATTTACACTGACATTCCTACCTTCATGCTTTCCCCTCAACCTGGAATGCTATTTCCTAATTTATCTTTATAGGAAACTTTTACATGTTCTTCAAGTTCCTATTGAAATGTGAATCTTCTTGACCTTTGTCTAATTCTGTTTTACTTTAAACACTCCTTCATCACTGCTATCTATAACTTCCGATATACCTCTACTCCATGTCATATTCTTCAGTTTGTTCATGGGTCGCACTTTCACACTATATACCATTGGATGACCTAAGGGTAGAAACCATGTCTTACCTATCTTGGTGTCACCAATAGAGTACCTTACCTAAGAAAGGCAATTAAGAAATGCCTTTTCAGCTATATTATGGCTAGATATAAACATAATTAAATGTCATCTTCAAAGTAAAGAAATATTCATTTTTGTGATATGACCATAGTACAATTGTACTCTACAATGTGAATTGGCTTTAAGTTCAACTCTAGTGAGAAAATATATGAATTAATATTATGACAAGGAGTAACTTCTACATTCCAAATGGAAAAACAAATAAAATCACAATTATTGGATTTGTTTGCCTTACATTATAAGCATAATTCATATGCAATATTTACCATTTTAAAGTGTACAATTCAGTGGATATTTTATAGTATATGCACAAACAGTATGTGCAACCATCATCATTACCTAATTCCAAAATTTGCATCATCTCAAAAGGAAAACTCCCAGTCTGGGCAACACAGCAAGACCTTGTCTCTACAAAAAATAATAATAATAATCAGCCAAGCATGGTGGCACACATCTATAATCCCAGCTACTGGGGAGGCCAAGGGGAGAGGATCGTGTGTGCCTACGAGTTCAAGCTGCAGTAAGCTATGATTGCACCACTGCACTTAACCTGGGCAACAGAGTGAGACCCTGTCTCCCATGTCTCCAAAAAAAAAAAAAAGTGCACCCACTAGCTAGCATTCGTTCTTCATTCCTCCTTTCTCCCAACCCCTGACAATCACTAGTTTTTGTCTATATAGATTGGCAAATTCTGGACATTTTATATAAATTCAGTCAAACAATATGTGACATTTTGTGCCTGGCTTTCTTTCACTTCACACAATATCTTCAAGGTTATCCATGTTTCACGTGTATCAGTGCTTTTTCCTATTTATGGTGCAATATCATCCCATTGTATAAATATACCTTATTTTGTGTGCCCATTCTCTAATTAATAGGCATCAGATTTTTCAACTTTTTGGCTATAATAAATAATGTTGCTATGGATATAAATGTACAGAGTTTGGTGTGGACATATGTTTTTGCTGCTCTTCAATACATATCTAAGAATAGAATTGTTGGGTCATAAGGAAATTTTACATTTAACTTTTTGAGGAACTACCAAACTGTTTTCCAAATTAGCTGCACCATTTTATATTCCCCCTTAAATTTACACTGACATTTCCACCTTCACGTATAAGGATTCTAATTTCCCCACATTCCCTAGCAACATTTGTTATTAATGTTCCTTTTTTTTTTTTTTTTTTTTTTTTTGAGATGGAGTCTCTCTCTGTTGCCCAGCTAGAATGCAGTGGCACCATCTTGGCTCACTGCAGCCTCCATCTCCTGGGTTCAAGCAAGACTCCCGAGTAGCTGGGATTACAGGCACTCGCCACCTCACCCAGCTAATTTTTATAATTTCGGTAGAGATAGGGTTTCACCATGTTCACCAGGATGGTCTTGATCTCCTGACCTTCTGGTCCACCTGCCTCACTCTCCCAAAATGCTGGGATTACAGGCGTAAGCCAACATGCCCGGCCTAACATTCCTTTTTATTAGAACCAGTCTAGTAGGTGTGAATTCGTATTTCATTGCAGTTTTGATGTGCATTCACTTGATGATGCTGAGCATCTCTTCATGTGCTTATTTGCCATTTGTATATCTTCTTTGGAGAAATGTCTATTCTAGTCCTTTGTCCATTTTTAAATGTAGGTATTATTTTTATTATTAACTTGTAATACTTCTTTATATATTTTGAAGAATAGATTCTTGTTGATATGTTTTGTAAATACGTTCTCCCGTTCTGTGGACTGTCTTTTCATTTTCCTGATGGTGTCCTTTGATGCATAAAGGTTTTTAATTTTGATGAAGTCCAATTTACATTATTTTTCTTTTACTGCTCGTGCTTTGGGTGTCATATCTAAAAGTCTACTGCCTAATCCAAGAAACCAATGCCTAATCCAAGGTCACAAAGATTTACACCTATATTTTCTTCCAAGAGTTTCACAGTCAGCTCTCATACTTAGGTCTATAATGCATACTGAAGTCTACCATTAATTTTTGTATTTGGGAGAAGATACAAATTCATCATTTTCATGTAAATGTTTATTCATTTGTCTCAGCACCATTTGTTTAAAAAACTATTCTTTCCCCCATTAAATTGTCTTGTCACCCTTGTTGAAAAATCAATTAACCATAAATATATGGGTTTATTTCTAAATGCTCAATTCTATTCCAGTAAAATAAATGCCTACGCTTATGTTAATACCACTTAGTCTTGACTATTACACTTTTGCAGTAAGTTTTGATATTAAGTGTGTCTTCCAACTTTGTTCATCTTTTTTAAGATTGTTTTAGACTATTCTTATTTATAAATGAGTTTTAGAATGAGCATAACAATTTCTGCAAAAGAAAAAGAAAGCTGGGATTTTTCACAGCAATAGCATGGAATCTCTAGATCAATTTGCTTAATTAATATTAAGTCTTCTCATTTGTGAACATGCATACATTTCAATATTTTAAGTCTTCTTTAAATTCTTTTAATGATATTTTGTAGCCTTTAGTATCTTCACTAAGGATTTGCATTTTCTGGAGTGAAAGACAAATAGTAACAGTATAGATTGTTTTATAATTATAATAAAGTATAACAATAAAAGCTATTTAAAGTTAGCAGTTTACCAGTTGAAACATTTTATAATGCCACTTATAAGTTTGATATAAAATATTTTAAATTCATACTCAAAAAGGAGTATTTATTTCATATGGTATTCACTTGCCTTGGTTAAGAACAACTCTGCAACTGTAAGATAAAATGAGCAACAATAAAATGTATACACCTGGATTTAAGAGGTCAATTATTCATAACAGCAACAGCAAACAAAAAATTATTTCCAAAGGCAACCAGTCATCACAAAAATTTCATCAAATAGACAGAAGCATCTCAAATTATTCAAGCAAACTACAACAGAAAACAGCTATATGTTGTTAACTGATAGTTTTATTCAAACTTATCTTAGTATTACTTTAACTCATTTTTATGGTATAATTCTTTAAGAAAAGACAGCTAACCAAATTTTTAAACTAGATTCAGTGATTCAGCACTAATAAAAGTCTCTTGCAATTCTATTAAGCATGACTTACCACTTGCTACTATTTTCACATACACAGTCAATACTCTACAAAGTATTGTCGAGTTTTCAACAGTAAAAATTATATCATCTACTTAAACTAACTTATTAGGTTGGTACGAAAGTAATTGACGTTTTTGTCATTACTTTTAATAATGCAATGTAATAATGTAATGTAAAAGCAATCTTGCCATTACCTTTAATGGAAAAAACAGCAATCACTTTTGCACCAACCTAATAGAATGGATCACAGGGTTTTAAGGTGATGGGTTCATTAAGGATAAATCAATACTGATATGTATGCACAAAGACTAGACCAGATGAACAATTACAATTCAAGGCAATTAGCCTATTTTCTCAATTTGCATAATCAGTGAAAGGTTTTCATTCAAAATAACCATTTTCCTGATTTGAAAAATCATGAAAATACTACCCAAGTTAAGCTTCCTCTCGAGTTTGAATAAGAAGATCTTACTGCCAAAAAGTAAAATTCTGGGTAACAACTGGAGACTGTAAAAGCTTCTTAGTGCTACTGTATTGGCTATTGTATCAAAACGGACACATTTCTAACAAACAATGCTGGATGTGGAATGAAGGTCTTGTATTAGCACAACAGCTTCAATATGCAAATGATGACAAAATATTTTAAAAATCAGATATCCAAAGAATAAAGTCACTTAGATAAATAAAAAAGTTTACTATCACTGGCATTAGCATAATCAAACATGTTGTCACCATCACTAGATCATTATTCACTCAACTCTACCCAAGATATAGAAAAGACATGGCCCATGCCTTTGAATGTCATACAAAAAAAACACCATGGAATACTGAGAAACATCTATAAAAATGCCAAGTAAATTTCTGGAAGTGAGTATATGAAATTCATGTACACACTATGCTTACTCCAAAGGGAAAGATTCACAAATGTACTGACATTGGTATAAATATACTTAGGTTACCATGGAAAAGAGAGATATTGAGAATAATTTTAAAAGCAAAAAAGGTGTGTTTGGAGCACAGTATAGACAGTGTATTTCCAACCTGAAGAGTGCCTCAATTCACACTAAATCTAAGGTAGAAAAAAACAAAATTGTTTAAAATTATAAGACACTAAAATAAAAAGTATGAGTATTATATTTTACCATTTTCATGTAAATAAGCCTTGCAAGTGGTGTGTGTGTGTGTATGTGTATGTGTGTTTTTAAACTATGAACACTTATCTTAACATATAAAAGAGGTAACACAAATTGATAAGAAAAACACAAGGCCACATTTTTTGAAGCAGTAAGTATTTCAACAAGGTGACAGGAGACAAAACCAAATGTAAAAATCAAAAAGAATAATTTCTACATCAGCAATAACCTATTAGGAAATATTAAAGAATAAAATCCCTTTCCCAACAGCAACAAAAACTCACACAAGATAGTAATAACACAAAATGAGAACTATTTCCTTCTATAAAGAAGGCTATTTATGTTACTGAAGGACACAAAAAAGACTTGAATAAATAAGGAGACATGCCAATGAAAAGATTATGAATTGAGAGTTGTCACTTCTCCCTCAAAATTATCTTAAATTAAATATAATACTAACTAAAATACAGTGTTGTTTTAAAATTGATAACCCGATTATCATATTCTTCTGAAAATAAAGATGTAAAAATAGAGATGAAACTTTGGGAGAAAAAACCATCACCTACTGGAAATCATAATAGTAGTTTTAATAGTATATCATTAATTCAGGAATAACAAAAAAAAATTATCTATACCCAGAGAATATAATTAAGTCCTTAAATTAAAAAATAAGATAACTAACTCATGCAAAAAAACTTGGAAAACATGAACACACTCATCACAGCAAAGACAAAACATTAGGCCATTAGACAAAAAGCAAATGAAAAGATAATAAACCTCTAGAAATCTGGGAAACAAATTTATATAAAAAAAGAAGTATTCTTCTTACCTATTCATTGGTAAACTTTTACAAGTTTAAAATTATCATGTATTGGAAAAGGGTAAAGAAATATGCACTTTCATATTGTTGGTGGAAGGTACTAACAATTGGAAGAGCAATTTGGCACTATTAAAATTTAAAATTCACACACCTTATGACTCAACAATTGCATTTATGAGTTTACCTTTAAAAAATACATTTGTACATGTAGAAAATAAACCTGTATAAGGATGTTCACCTTCGCACTGTTTGAAACAGCATAATAGCATAAACAAACTGAATGTACATGGAAATAAGGATTAAATAAACCATGGTACAACCACACTATAAAATAATAGGCAAGAGTTAAAAAGCAATGGGGTATATATTTTTGTACCAATGTGGAGATCTCTCTAAACTATATGTAAAGTGAAAATAAAGTACAGAACATCATGTCACCATTTAAGAAAAAAAATTATATGTATATACACAGCTACACAAACCTTGACCTCTATTCCTTTGAAACAGTCTCCTGGGGCCCCCAAAATCAATCTTCTGCCCATGCCACAGCCCATATTGAAGGCAGATCAACCCAGACATTTTATCTCTGTAGACAGCCAAAAATTGAATACTTAAATTCCAAAAAAAATGCAATGTTACACAAAAACTAATGTAGAGGAAGAATTTTTATAACGGCAGGAAACATTTAAATTTATTTAGTTGAAAATAATATACAAATTTATATATACCTACTATCTCGGCTGTGCTTAAAAACACCAAATGTTCACTGAATAGTTGGACTGCAGTGATTTTTATTTTCCAGACTCTTTTTCTTGTTATTTTCTAGATGTTCTACAATGGGCATTTATTACTGTAAGTGCAAAAGACAAAACATGTTGTTTTAGAAACAATGTATCTTCTGTTATTGGATTCTTGAGATACCTCTGTATAGATAATGCCAAAATATTTCTGTACTCCCAGCCTCTCCCCTTCACTCTAGTCTCACTTTTCAGCTACCTACTGAGTAGCTATCAGTGTCCCAGCTTTAGTTCTCCTGAATGTGATTTCTCCACCTCTCCCACTGCTGTGCTCATTGATCCCACCTCCCTGCCAGGCCAGCCCTGTCCCAGTTCCCAGACCAAGACAGGACTGAATCTGAAAGTACTAATACAAGGTCACCTCCCCGCTCCACAATCTTATTCCCATCCATTGCTGAAGCAAAGTTGCTGATTCTGTGTCAGCCTGGATTTTTGCCCCACGCCACTGTGACATCAGTACCACACTGCAGGACACAGTCGATCATTCTGTCTGGTATTAAACTGTTCAGGTACTCATAGCCCCTACTAGACTGTCAACTTATGAGACAAGGCACTGTATCTTAACTCATGTATGGCTCCAGGACTGTATCCCCCAAAACAGTGGTTTCCATAACTTGAAGGAAAGCATTTGATAAATGGCTGTTATATATGACCAGAAATCTGAGGATCTGTATGAAGATGGAGCGAGCTCAGAGACTTAGTTCAATCAACAAGCATTTATGAAGGAATTACTGTGGGCCCAGCCATGAAACAGGAAAATACTAGAAAAATGGAAGATGCGGCTCCTATCCTTAAGACAGAATCTAGAGTGGTTGAGAACACCTCAGGAAAAAAAGTAGAAAATAATTACTGTTTTGGCTTCTGCCTTAACAAGCAAAACATGAAAATCTTCTTGCCTGAGGTCCTGATTTCACAGATGGGCAAACTGCAATCGAATTTGCCTGCCTGGATTCCAGACTACTGCCAGCACTGACTTTTACTTCCTGTCCCAACTCCATTGGCCCCAGTGTGCTTGGCTTTGCTTGTCACTATTTTTATGCTTGCCCACTTTAAATTGTTCCCTTGGGTCCAGATTCCCTCCCCCTCCAGTTCATGCTCTGGGCTAGGATCTAAATTTTCTCCTTCTTGTGCTACGTTGCCCTCCATTACCTGTTTCTGCATACACTCTCTTACAATAAAAAGTTGCGACCACAATCTCAGCTTTATGCTTCAACCTCTTGCCAAAACCTGAGAACAAGGCAGGCCTCTATATCAAATTGTAATAAACACTGCTGCTTACTTACCCGACAATCATTTACCCCTTCCTTATTAGAAGAATTGCTACTCTGTTCATCAATACCCTAACCTTCTCCACCCAGTGAATGCTAATCCCATATGTAGTCCCAGCCGGTAAATTCTGATTCAGTCTAAGCCTGTCATTCATGGTATACCCATTCTCCTTGCCATTTACTAGATTGGGAATGCTCATGTGATTCAGTGTTGGCCAGTGACATAAGAGAGAAGTCTGCAGGAGGGTTTTTCGCAAATACCTCCTCATTCTGCAGGACGAGACACTGCTGCTGCATGACGGTGTGCTAGGAACTAAAAAAGTGATCAAAGCACTGGCTGAGAAAGCGGTCAACACACAGACTGAGCACAGACAGGAGAAATGCAGAAAGTAGAAACTAAGCCCAGGTCTCCCATCCTCTGCATTTCTTGTTACTTTTAGAAATCTTTTCCAATGTATTCCCCTTCCTCTGCTGCCAGGTAACATATTAAATAGTGCCCCTTAAAAGTTATATATATACATATATATGTATATATATGTGTGTGTGTGTGTGTATGTGTGTGTGTGTATATATATATATATCAGCAGCTTTGTTCTCTATCTCAAAGGAGTAACTTTCAAATAGGAATGTGATAGATATTTTGGTGGTTTTTAGTTTGAAGCTATTATGAGTAAGCTGTTATTAATTTTCATGCAAAAGTCCTTGTATATATGTTTTCATTTCACCTGGGAGTGGAATTTCTGGATCGTATGGTAAGAGTATTTTTAACATTAAGAGAAACTGCCAAACTGTTTCCCAAAGTATTACATTCCCACCAGCAATGTATGAGTATCATAGTTGCTTCACATTCTCTCCAAAACTTGGTATTGCCAGTCTTTATAATTTAGTCATTTTAGTGTTGGGATAGTGGTATCACATTGTGGTTTTAAATTTAATTATTTTGGTGAATTATAGAGTTAAACACCTTTTCATGTGCTTGTTAGATATTTGTATATTTTCTTGTGTGAAATATCTCTGCACATATTTTGTTCATTTTTTAGATGGATTGCCTGTCTCCTTATTGAGTTGCAAGAGTTCTATACATCGTCTAGATAAAGTCCTTTGTCAAGTATCCAGAGAGAGATATGTAGTTCTAACAAATCTTTTGTCTTTTGAAGAGCAAAACTTCTTTCTTTAACTTTGATAAAGTCTAATACATCTTTTTCTTTTAAATTTTATGATTGGTGCTTTTTGGTTCCGAAGGGATCTTTGCCTAATCCAAAATCACAGATTATCTCCTAAATTTTCTTCTAGAAGTTTATATACTCAAAATCATAGATTGATCCTACAAACATTATACTCAACGAAAAAAGGAATCTAAAAATGAGTACATATTCTGTGATTCAACCTATATCAATTTCTAGAATAGGAAAAACGAATCTATAGAGATAGAAAGCAGATTCATCAGAAGAGAAGTTTTTAGGGTAACAGATATATTCTGTATCTTGATCACACTGACAGTTACACAGGTGTGTTTGTCAATCAACAACAAAGTATTCACTTAAAATGGGTACCCTTTATTGTATAAAACTTATGCCCAAAATTTTACTAAAAGAATTTTAATGGGAATTTGGAGCTGGATTGGTAGGAAGACTGGTGACCACGAGGTCCTCTGAAATAGAATTTAGGGGATAAGCAAGGCTTTGCTATGCCTGGGGCAGAAACATTAATCTTAAAGTATATATAATTTCTTAAATAAACATTACTTCATTCTAAATGCATAAATGCCATATAGTCTTTCACAAACATTGGCATGGCCAAAACAAGCCAACCACACACTGGGAGAGTCCCTAAATAGTGGCAGCAACTGACTTGTACCTTCAATGTAGGAAGAACTTTCAAAATGAAAGAGAGGGAAGGATGGAGAGATAAGAAAAGACAGGTTACTTAGTCCCTCACAGTTTGCCCAGAGACCATGAAGCTAAATTTGCAATTTTATTGGGAAAGGGAAAACATGCCACTGAAGGT
The DNA here is from genome assembly GCF_002776525.5 of Piliocolobus tephrosceles. NCBI lineage: Eukaryota > Metazoa > Chordata > Mammalia > Primates > Cercopithecidae > Piliocolobus > Piliocolobus tephrosceles. Next base: position 80,332,944 of record NC_045448.1, on the reverse strand, counting down.
GAAGTTTTTTTTTTTCTTATGCAGCAGAAGTTTATGTTTCAAAAGAAAGAAAAAACAAATGGAATACAATGAAAATAAATCATTTTGCCTTGAAATTTTAAGGAAAATTGAGATATAGAATTATAGAATGTTATAGCTAGATGTAAGTCTAAGTCACTCAAAAGACAGATAAAATAAATAAGGGTTGGAGAGTTTGAGGCTTACTTAGTCACATAACAAATTAATTAGCTGGCTGAAAACCTGGACAGGAATCCAGTTGCCTTGGCTCAGTGTGCTTATAAAATTATAATCTCTAGCTCAATGCTCTGCACAGAGCAGGTATTTTCAAAAAATACCTGTTGAATGAATTCATGCTAGGTAACGTAATTAAAAAAATACATGAAAAGCGTAAGTGCAGTAAAGAGATGAATTTAGATACAGATTTATTTTTCCCCAAGACTTTTTTTTTTTTTTTTTTTTTGAGACGGAGTCTTGTTCTGTTGCCCAGGCTGAAGTACAGTGGCACCATTTCGGCTCACTGCAGCCTCTGCCTCCTGGGTTCGAGCGATTCTCCTGCCTCAGCCTCCCAAATAACTGAGATTACATTCGCCTGTCACCATGCCCAGCTAATTTTTGTATTTTTAGTAGCAACAGGGTTTCATCATGTTGGCCAGGCTGGTCTCAAGCTGATATGCCAGCCTCAGCCTCCCAAAGTGCTGGGATTACAGGTGTGAGCCACTGTGCCCGGGCTTCCCCAGGAAATTTGAGTCTTGTATACATTTCTTTATGCTACTTCTACTCATTAGAAAAACGACAACAACAACAACATATTTTGTGAAATTACTCTGGAAATTATCAATGCCTGAAGAAATATAATGAAGTGGTAAACTCTAAAGAATTGTAGGATACCCTTTCCTGGAAACAATTGAGTACAATTAATTAGCTATTTCTAAAGTAGTTAAAGGACATTGCTACTTCCTCACTGAGAGATAGACTGATGATATTTAACAACTGCTTCAGGCCCTGTGAATTTAAGATAAACTGGGAAGACTGAATTTTCACCGAATGCTTACAAATAAAACATGGGAACATCAGATCCTCTGGAGATTTCTGGAGTCTGTGTGGTTTCTGGGTGGGATGTGGAAGAGCAACTGACATAGCTCCATCAAGAGTCCTTGGCTTTCCTTCCAAAACATCAAGGGGCCATAAAAAAAGATACTGGATTTACTGCAGATACACAATGAACAACATAAACTCAATTTGCACAATATGAACATCTCAGAAGCTTTCTATTAATTTTCTACTACGGCTCTGTGGCCCTTGAGACCATATACAACTCAAGGACTTTGTAATCTCTAGCCCTGTGGCATGTCCACTCATTTAATGTAGAAACACTGCAGCAAGTTAGGACCTTATTTAATGTACCTCCATCTCATTATGTCCCATAAATATATTACCTGCCTTCCCTCAAAACTGCCTAACAAACAAAATAGCCAGATGTCCACAAGTAGCAAGATATTGAAAAATCAACATATGATTTACATTAGTTTTTTTTTCATTCATGCTCTAGTTTTAAAAACTATTCATTGAAATTTACATATAAAATTTACTTTGAAACAACTAAAATATAGTTACAGTAGACGTCACAGCAAAAATATAGAAAACCCCTAATTAAACAGGTAGTTATACATCCTTCAGCTCAAAAGAGAAAATGAAATTAATTCATTCTGTCTCATCCTTACTCCACCTCCCTGTTTGGTTACTACCCTCATGTATGGGGAACATACCTGCTTTTTTCACTCCTGTTAAAACAAGTTTTCCTAATACCTGAAATGGAATAGTCTAATGGTTATGTACACAGATAAGGCCTATTAATAAAAAGGAAAAATAAAATAGTGTTCAGTAATAAAGCCCTAGAAAATTAAGGTCTCTAAAGTTAGACTATCACTATGTTTTGTACAACGTGTTACGAGTAATAATTTCAAAGAGGTATATAATGCAAATTTATGGTTGAGTTAGAATTCAGCTCTGAGATAAAAATTCACTTGTAAGGGAAACAAAAATGTCAAAAGTAAAATGTGTCAAAAATCTCTGGTAGCATAATATAAAGCTGACTAGTAGTAATATATCCGAAAATGTTTTATTTACATCTGCTGAATTTTTAAAACATCAATTAAGAAAGATCTCAATATAGAAAATAAAACTACTATACTCTATGGTCTGTTAGTTTTTAGAAGTATATTTACATTAGCTTTTAGAAAAATATTTGTGTTTATGACTAATATATCTTAAGATAATATTTAGGAGGACAATCTTGTATATTATTTGAACTACAAAACAGAAATACATGAGAAACATTTTACTATTTTGGAGAAAACAATGAAATTGTGTCTATTAAAATGAGTTAAACATGAGCATAATAAATACTGATACTTCAAACTTGTGGGTAAAATTTTCTGGAAATCCATTTTTGAATAAAAGAATTCAATTCATATCCCTCATGCTGTTGGATAAAGATTTTATGGATAAATTTTTCAAAATAGTTTACGAACCTCAACTAAAAACAAAGGTGTGCCAACAGATGTAGCTAGTGAGCATCTGTCACTCCCCACAGAGCGTATATTTAACCTGCTCCATGCAAGTTCCCTGCTAGACTCTCTATCCTCATCACATATTAGTCTCACAGCCACAAAACTGAAAGTGCATCATCCATTTAGAATTTACTAATAATCTTGGACGCCTATGAAAAGGGGCTTTTGTAATTAGGAAAAGTCAACCATGAAGTGAAAAAAAAAAAAAAATAAGCCCCTGGAAATACAATTATCCTAACAAGTACTGGTTTCATATAGGTCAAAATAAAATAATTTTAGTTATTATACTACGAGATATAGTTCTGGAATATTCATGGAATAAGGAAACACAAGAGAGAGTTATAGTAACCATAATATTAAATCTTTATTGTTCAGCAACGGTCAAGTTTTTCCTCTGCCTTGAAGTTAAAAGAAAAGACCTAAGAATATTTTGGGTCCTCACTATGACCCCGATCATGGATTCCATGTCTTGGGATGGGGCTTTAGGTGAGATAAAGAACTGAAACTACCCCCATGGGTAGCTGAACCTTCTATGTGATGAAATGGATCCCACACTAGAAGTTGTCTTAACTCAGTGATAGTGTAATTACTCTGACTGCACTCTACCTTTCAATACCCTCACCTGCATGCCAAATCTTCCAGTAAATAGTTTCCCTAATGTAATTCAAACACACAATGCCTTTTCCTCCCTCTCTGCTTTTGTTCCAGCTGTGGTGCCCACCCTGCATGAAATCCTTCATAGGAGTCTCTGTCCAAGCTCCAGGGCTACTACCGAATTTAACATTTTCCCAGCTACACAGACACCCGTCTTCTTCACAATTCCTCTAGTACTTACTTGCGCTTCTGTCTTTTTAGTACATAATCATATATGGTCTTGGAATGTGTTTAAACTATTTCTCCTAATTATAATAATGTTTACTTAATATATGTTTTGTTTGTACCAAGTATTGTGCTAAACACATTTAACCTTTAAAGCAAGTCCATGTATCAGTCCCCTACAATTTTGATTTTATAGATGAAAAAAAGAGATTTAAATTGTACACAAGGACACGATACTCCTAAGAACTAGAGCCTGTACTGACATCTAAAGCTCTTTCCAAAGATCTTGTTCTTTGCCACTGTGAAATAGGACCTCATGCAAATGCCTGTTCTCCTCAACTAGACTGTAAGCTGAGGTCAAAGACAGTGTTTTTTACTTCTTTCTACTTCCTTGGAATACCTCACACCACTCAGCCTAGGGTTAGGCAGGTATTAAGAGCTCTGAGGGAGGGAGACACAGAGAATATATCCAGAATACGTTTTACAGGGGTCCATAAGATGTTCTATTGGCTCTTTATTCTATCATGTATTTTTAAAAGTCCAGTCAACTAACGGCAGAAGCCTCTAGAAATGAAATTCTTCAGAGGAAGTCAGTCTTTATCTGCAAACTGGATTACAGTCAAGGAGGCAAGCTGCTTTTCAAAGACACTAGTTGCTCTTCTAAAATGCACATTTTATTAATTGTACTCATGTCTCTTAAAATTTTGCTGTAAACAAAATGTTATTTTGTTTTCTAGTTCTTTAATAACTTGGCATGCTTTGTTTCCATTCAGTGGACTAATGTTTACAAAAGAGGCATATGAAAAGTACCTGTGTTTCTATACTAAGCACAGTATCAAAAACTGGGGCATACACCCACATCACTCTGCAGAAAAACTGCAACAGAGAAAGAGCAAAGCCCATAGAGGGGCTGCCACCTCTCCACATGCACAACTCTGAAGCCCCACAAAGAATAGCAGAGATACCGGGAGGGGAAAAGTCTTTTGAAAGAAATTTGGACAAAACTAACTTATTATGCTCATATATAATTAACATGACAGTCTTTCACTTGTTTCATGGTATTCTAGGGAAAGGAACACCACCAAGGAAAACACTCCTATCTACAAGTTCACTATTAAGTAATGCAAGCATTCCAATACACACAGGGTTGACTGCAATCTGCATCAGGATGTTGGTAACACTGGTAATTCAACCAAGCTTTAGCTATATGGCTGAAGAGTCAGCCAAGCCATTAATGGAATTGCATTCCTACCACGGGGAGTTGAAGGAGTCCATCACTCCTAATATTACACACTTCCCCAGCACTGACTCAGGTGATTAACTATCAGCTCTTCATCAAATCAGCACTCAATCACTTAGGAAGGCAATTCTCTTCATCTCAACTCCTGCTTTACACTCCCATAAAATGCAAAACTGCATATTGCAGTATTGTCATATAATAATTTAAATGAAAAGAAAAAAATCAATAATGTGTTCCACAGCATAGTGTCTTACTGGCAACTTCAATGAATCCACCATTAATTTTGGTACCTCACACATACTCTTTAAACACAAAACACAGCCATTCTAAAGATATTAAGGTATTTTGGTCTATCGTTTTAGGAGAATATAAATAGGACAAAATATAGGCTTCAAAATACCCATTTTTGATTTATACTTACACTGTTGGACCCTTCTGAGATGATAAATACACTAAACATTCTGAGGCATGGCTGTCCCGCCATGTATAAATAAACTTTACAGCAGCAATGCTAACAGAAAGAATTGCCAAATTGCCAATAATATGTATAATATAAGGGGTTAGAATGCAAGCTAAAGAGTGCAAGGTAAATTATAGCATTCTGTGAAAATAAGTGATGTAAAACCAACAGCAATTTTAAATTATTAACAATGGTTCTGAAGCTAATTTAACTTTTCCATTGGTGTAAGCCACAAACAGAATCACACAGTATGTTTCTCTTCAAACATCTTGAGGGTTCCTATGAGGTGGGTGAAAATGGGTAAGGGTGTCTCTTAAAGGCTATAATGCAGCTAATGCCATCTAAATGGTATATTTACAAGTCTGTGGAGTATAACCTCATTTCTCCAAAACTGTCTAACCATTATCCTACTTGAGAAGTTAACCCATGATGAACAAAAGTACATCTCTTCCACCCTTCTGCTCCCTATTTTCCCAAACCTCTCTATCTTGGTATTTTGCATGCTGAGCAAAACATTCCATAAATAATGCTGTGGTGCACAGGCATTAAAGTTTAGAGAGTTTCTGCCTTTGAAGTAGGTAGTGACAGGACCAAGGACACACGGGTTCAATTCCAAGCCAAATATGAGGCGGGTGGTTTGAAAATGACAAGCCAAAGAGGCCTAGGGGAAAAGAACACAAGCTTACACTGCCACCTCCCTTCCTCTCCCCTCCCCTTTTTCTCTCTTGTTCCTTTCCTCTCTTCTCCTCTTTCGTTGTGGTTTCTCACGGAGACAATCAAAGCAGAGAAAGCTGGATTTTAAATTGGTGAGACACACACTGGGAATATGTAATTCCCAGAAGAAAAGAAACTGCTGAAGAGGGGTATGGGGGCTGTTGGCAACATGTCCAAGTGACAACCCTCCCCACCCCCACCCTAATACATCACAAATCCATAGATCCTTCCTCGATCCTCTTCTCCCTCCAGTTCCCAGTACTCTACCCAACTTGACCCTTCATCCTAAAAATTTAGGAACCTGCAGGGCATCCGCTGTTTAAGAGTGTGTCTCTCAGTATATGTACCCAATTTTCTGGAACCCCTGAATCCGGACAGTTGTAGCAGGGAAGGGATGTTCCCACCCTCCCACCGGGGAAGAGGTAAGAAAGGGGGAAAAAGAGATGGAGACAAGAGGAAAGGGATGCAGAGCTGTGCTCTAGCGCGAGTGGCTGCAAGGAAGACGGGGAAGAAAGAAAGGGTGGGAAGGAAGTGGGGCTGGGAGAGAGGAAGAAAGGGATGAAAGAAAGGCTGGAAGGGAGAAAGGAGGGGAGAGGAGAGAGGGATGTTGGGAAGGATGAGGGAGGGAGGGTTGGGGAGCCGGGAGGGGGGAGGATGGAGAGGATGGGAGGGAGGTAGGGAGGGAGGGAGGCAGGCAAGGATGGAGGATGCTCTGCCCGGGACTCACCTCTGTGGGTCGGTGGGAGTTTCTCGCCGCCTCCTCTTTCTCGCCCGTTCCCAGCAGCTGGAGTGGTAATCACAGAAGGGACTGGAGAGGCGGCGGCAGGGACAAGGGCAGCAGCTGCTGCAGCCGCCTCTGGCCGAGGTGCGGTGCCGCCTGCTCTGCCCGCCCGCCCGGGTCTCCGCCTCACTCGGGGCTGGAAGCGAAGCCGCTCCCCCCTCCCCCCCGCCCGCCCCGCGTCCTGCCCAAGCGCGAGCGGCAGCGGCCCGGATCGCCGCTAGGGGAGGCAGCCAGTGCGCATGCGCGGCCGCTGCTCGCTCGCGCGCCCCCGCGGTCCCCGTGGCTCCGCGGCGCCTGGAAAGGCACCGGGCATGGAGGGGTGGGTGGGTAGGGGGGCCGCGGGCGCGCGCGGCCTGGGGAGCGCCCGAAAGGGCGGGGCGGTGTGGGGCGGAGCTCTAGAGGCGCGGCCGGCTCGGCGCCGCAGGTGGGGGGAGGGGACAGCGGCGAAGGGGCAACGCCGTAGGGCGCAAGTGCAGTGTCCATGACAACCGCGTTACCTTGCGGGCTGGGACCTGGAGCTCAATCGCCGGAGCCGCGAGGCCGGGGGAGAGGGACCGGGTGCGGGAGCGGGCAGGATAGGGGCAGGGGGGATAGGGGTGTCGCAGAGTAGGAAAGGAGGGCCAGCCCAGCAGGGGTCCGACACGTGGCAGGAGGAGGGGCAGGGCCAGAGTGCCGCAAAGGTAGTGACTGCCGCGGAAGGGAGGTTTGTTGGGATCTGGAGTCCCGAGGGGAGAGGGAGGGAGATTTGGACTTTGAAAGAACCTAGAAGAGGATGGAATTGTTAAAACAAATGGAATATTTGCTCATTTAACAAGCCTTTGTTGAATATTTTCTCCCTGGAAGGCATTGTGATTCTTTTCTTTATTCAATGGATATTTCTGAGCCCCTAGTTTGTACCAGACACTGTACTTACGCATTTTGAGATATCCAAAAATGTTCGTCCTCTCAGAGGTTATACTCTAGTTGGGGAACTTACATAGCTAAGGCAGGGAGTGTTTGCGCCGCCAGCCATCCGCAGCTAGGACTTGATGTTGCTGGAATGTAACTGTTAACAGAGGTGCTAACAGTGAAAAAGGTACACAGCTACATCAAATGAGAAACATAAGTTACAGTCATCTTTGTTCTGACACTGTGCCAAATGACAATTTTGTTTTGTTTGAAATCAAGAGAGAAAAAGAAAATCTATGGAAGTTTTGTATGACACAACAGAGGCTACGTTCACAACACGCTAACTGGTATCCTGGATCACTAGCATCAGTGCGTGTGTTCATGCCGACATTTGGATGGCTTTATGTCACTTAGTGCACGCATTTTTAAAATTCTCCTTCATCAATAGCTAAGCCATTGATATTTTTCCATCCCCCCCTTTTGTTCCCAAGTTCGCGTCTGCAATTGTTTGAAAATTACATAAAACCTTAGTATTTTTAATTCTCTCCAGGGAATGACTGGAGAGGGATACCTCTGTCCATGCCTCTTTCTCTTCCAATATCTTTTTGGCTTTCTTTTTTCTTGTCCCCACCACTTTACCAGTTTAAACATTTCTGGGAAAAAGTGAACAGGAGTCACCGGATATTGGCTTAAGAAGAACCTTAGCACGCAATCATGTTTCAGGACCACGGACAGTGACACCGCGTGCTCTTACCACCAAGCGTTTTTCTTAGACTGCCTATAGAAACGGGAGAAACACGCTAAAGAAGGCACACGTTGTGCTTCATGAAGTTAAGTGCCGAGCGCCAAATGATTTGTGCCAAAATAGTGGAGAATGAAAAGTGCATACTATGGACTGGAGTATGTAGGAAGGAGGTAGGCCTTCAGCTGAAGTTTGAAGAATGAATAAGGTTTAGAAGAGGCATCACTAGTCCCTGATTTGGTAAGATATGGATAGGTTAGCCAGCGAGGTGCTTAAACAAAAAGAGATACTGCATACAGTATCATTCCGGAGGCAGAAGACACCTATGAATTTGAATGGTCCAAGAATCTGGAAAGAGTAAAGTTGTCCTAGTCAAAATGAGGTAGAGCATGCACGCAAGAATTGACTTTTTTTTTTTTAATGATTATTGTGATTTTTTTCATACTCTGGTCCGGCCTGATGGAATAAACTAAAAACTACAGGCCAAAGAGTGACCAGAAAAATTCATCTCTTTAAGTTCCGAGGATTCAGGTATAGTTTTTTGTATTGTTGTAATTAGGTTTACATTTATAATTTTTTGTTTCAATTGCAATTAAATAATGTAGACCAAAAAAGAAAAAAAATGTAAACCAAATGCTGTCTTGTCAAAATGGGATTTGCCTTGTTTGTTGTTTTGTAGTGACTTTCAAAACTGTAAAATATTATTGAGAGACATTTAAAAGCCTTTTGTAAAATATTTGTAAGGTTTTCGTCCATCCAATTGCTTTAAATTAGAGTTAATTTAAAAAAAAAAACAGCATAAAAGCCATCTTTGATTTATCAGACCCTTGGTCTCCCTCAGTTCTTCAAAATACATCAAATTGTGGTCTGTCAATCAGATAGTGATAAGAAATTACTCAGGCAATGCATTTCAGTCACCAACAGGCAAATGGCAGCTGAGATTTTTATTCCCTGCTGCCAAGGAATTTACTAACATTCTTTTATGTTTTAATAAAGGGGAACCCTCAACCCTGTCTACCCTATGGAAAATCCAAAATGAATATTATTGTAGCCATATTTATTTCCCTCTGATAATAGTCTAAATATGCTTTATAAATAATGGTTATTATTGGATGCTAAAATGCTATCATTTTGTTTGTCCCCATTCTAAACTAAGGGGATTTTTTAAAATGCTTATTTCTTTTGTTTTGAGTCTGCTTGTGACTCTGATTGTTTTTGATTTTCTTGATTTAAGTGTTGTCCTTCATGTCAGTGACATAAACATATACAGCCCTCAGAAAAACAAGAAATTTTCTTCTTTCCCTCACTCATATTAAAAATTTATACAAACATAAAAAACAAAAAGAGCATGGTTAAAGGTATGGCACTGTGTTCAAATGGAGAAAATGCTATATGTAATTATAATACAATTTAATGTGCAATCCAATGACATCTAGATTTTTAGGACACTCCAAACCAATACTGGTATCTTAAGGAAAATTATCTGTAGTGCTTATACATTTAAATATCAGGTCTTACACACTAGGACCCTAATTCAGTCTGTCAGCTCCAGAAATTTCACTATCAAGCCCTCCTGAGCAATTTCACTGTTTTAGTAGACTTTATTTTTTTAGAGCAGTTTTAGGTTCACAGAAAAACTGAGTGAGAAGTACAGAGAGTTTTCATACACCTCCAGCCCCCACAAGGGCACGACCTCCCTGTGATCAACCCCTGGACCACAGTAGCATGTTTGTAACAACTAATGAACCTATATTGACACATCATTGTCACCAAACTCCATAGTTTACATCAGAGTTCACTCTTGGTTTCATACATTTTGGGGGTTTTGAAAGAAGTATAATGACATGTATCCACCACTATGGTATCATACTAGTTTTACTCACTACAAATACTCTGTGTGCTGTCTATTCTACTCTTTCTTGCTCCTAACCCCTGGAAACCATTAGTATTTTTCCTGTCTCCGTGGTTTTGCCTTCTCCAGAATGTCATATAGTTGGAGTTGTACAATATGTAGCCTTTTCAGATTGGCTTCTTTCACTTAGTAATATGCATGTAAGATTCCACCATGTATTTTCATGGCTTGACAGCTCTATTTTTAGCACTGAATAATATTCAGTTGTCTCTATATACCACAATGTGTCCACTCACCTACTCATTTTCATTTGTTCAAACATATTTATCATTTGTATCCCTAGGTAATTGTTTATATATATACTGTAATGGTGAATATATGTATATGTTTTCAAGTAAACAGAATGAGTGTTTTAGGATCCATGTGTGTAATTGTGTTTTATTTTGCTTGTTGAAACATTTTAACTGTAATCTTATATAGATAGAATGTACCATATTCTAGTTTGTGACATTGGACAAGTTTTTTAATGTCTATGATACTCAGTTTGCCAATCTGCAAAATGGAGGAAATTTTTATCTATCTTTATGACTTTCTTGTGAGAACTTAATGAAATAATACTTGACATGTTTTAGCACACTGTTGTCCATAAATAGAGCTGTATACTTGCTTTAATGCTTCTAATATCAATGAGTAAATTAATCAAGCATTAAAATAATATTATTCCTTTTGACTAATTTGAATCTGTTTCTATCATCTTTTACTTCCAATTAATATTTTTCTTTAAAAAAGAAATAATAAGCTTTAATATGTCTTCTCATAGTAATTGTGTCACTCTCATCTTCAGGTGCCCTAATAGATTCACTTCCCCTTTAGGAGAAAGCTGAGGCTGCTGTCTGTTTAACACATTTTGAAATTGTGTCATTTTACTCTCAATTGTCACCCTGGAGCATGTTTTTCGTGTATCTGCTCTATGGAAGAATAGTTTCAGTCTTAATTCTTTCAATAGCAAATGACTGAAGTCCAATTTAAGTTTTGAGCAAAAGGGAAATTTTGGCTCACATAACTGAGAAGTCTAAGGTGTGTGTATATGAGGCTAAGCTAGTCCAGGGGGTCATCAAAAATATTAATCATGGCAAAGGATATGATTACACTTGCTGGAGGCTTATGTTCACATTTGTGTCACAGATTACTGTGACCAGAGGAATAGCACATTCTGGTTCATATGTTCACCCCTGTGACCTCATGCAGGAAGAGGAGAAATTCCTGGAAAGATGTTGAGGAAGAACATGGAAAAGTAAGCATACTGCACAAACAAAAATTACAGCTGCTCAGTCCATTCATCACTGTGGAGTTATTTGAAAAGTGATTTCCACAATAAAATTGTATTGGCAAGTGCTGAGTGAAAATCATTTAAAGGTTTTTCTTTAGTGAATACATAGAAAACAATAATGTGCATGAAGTTCATTTAAGAGAAATATGTTTAGCATTTCCCACACTTATATGAACAAGGAACCCTGTCTCACAAAATATCTCTTGTGGCTAGAATCGAAGGAGCGTGCTTTGGGAACAGCTGACCTTAGTTTTCACCTTACTCTGCTGTTCTTTGACTCACAGCTTATTAATAAGCTTATTTCTATTCTTCCTTGATTTAAAAAAATGTCTGATCCTCTTCTTAATCTGTTTTCTGCTTCGATAACAAACTCTCTGAGACTGGGTTATTTATAAAGAAAAGAAATTTATTTGGCTCATGGTTCTGTAAGATGGGAAGTCCAAGATTGAAGGGTCACAGATGGTTAGAGCCTTCTCGCTGCATTATCTTACAGTGGAAGGGCAAGAGACAGCAACTGAGAGAACAAGAGAGGAAGGGGGCTGAATTCTCATTTTTTTCAGGAACCCACTCCTTGATAATGCATCCACTCGCCACACCCTCAGTAATGGCATTAATCCATTATTAAAAGTTCCCCCTTCTCAACACTGTTGCATTGTGGATTAAGTTTGCAACACATGAACATCAAGGGACATGTTCAAACCACAGTATCCTCACTGCCACTTTTATTCTTATCAGTGAATATATAATTTTAGAACTCAAAGAGACTTTCATGATGGTTTCTTCCTCTCCAGCCTCCTTATTTTTCAGATGGCAAAACTGAGACTCAATGTGTTTTTCTTTCCCATAATCACGAAACTAGTCAATTGCTGAATTAACCATATGGAGTAGGTTATGCTGAGGTAAGAAATAACACCCAGATTTCAGAGGGTTATATGATAGCTCTGTTTGTACAAGATTTCCTTTCTGAGACCCAAGCTAACTGAATAGCCACTATCTGGAATCTACTTCATGACTATTTTACAGGGAATGAAATAAATTAATTGATCTGGCCCTGGAGTGACTTGTATATTAGGAAAAAGCTAGTCACATAACTCCTGTGACCACAAGATACTTCGAAGTACAAAACCACCATGTGCTTAGCAATCAAAATACTTCCTAAACAGTCCTGAATACCATAGTGAAAATGAGTTGGGACAGAATCTCCTGATTTCCAGAATACAGAGGTATTTCCTCTACCACTTTGAATTACCAAATATGATTTGGTGATCTATAATAATGGTACATATTACTTACAGAATAGTTACTGGTGATATTAAGGGGTTTCTATACATTAACTTTTCCAAAGATTACCAATATCATCCACATTTTTAAGATGAAAACACTCTGCATTTCAAATTCCTCATCTTAAAAATGTTGATGTGAAAAGTACCACTAATTTTAAGGCTCTGAGTATAATTATTGCACCAGGTCATAGAGTTGGCAGGTGGCACAGGTGGGTTTATAGCCTATGCCGTCTGACTCCACAGTCCACACTGCTCTTCCCAGCACTCTGATACCTCCCTGCTGATGGAAGAGAAACAATTCCTTTCTATGAGTCAACTTAACTCAGCTTGGACGTGGTTGAAGAAATTCCTTTTTTTTTTTAAACTTGTAACACATGTACCAATATACTTTGCAAAAGCCCTTTAGGGAGTTGGAAAAAATATATATTCCATCAAACAATGTTTTAAGCCACCTAACTCTACATAGGTAATTTCAAAGACATAGAAATGTCCTTATTTACATACAAATACACACATGCACACACACACACATTTTCCTGTAGTATTTTATTTGAAAAAAGTGTTTGGCTGATTAAAAAATATAAATGCCACTGAACTAGTAGATCTCCAATTCTACAAACACAATTGTTCCAGTGCCTATTTACATTGTGTATTATCATGACATTCTTACTAAAGGCTCAAACCCAATCTTGTTAAACCCAACCTTATTCAAAAGCTCTGGCACATTGATTCATTCCTCCATTCAAGACAATTTTGACACTTGCATATTGGGTGACAGCCACAATTCTCAATGTTGATTACTTAGATTAAAGACACAGTTTGTACAATTAACAATCTCATACTTTAATGAGGCAAACAGACAACTCGAGATAAATGCAATATAATGTAATGAGAGCTCACAGAGCACATTATTTATGGATTATCCAATGTCTATTCCCATCTATTCCCACTCTAACAACCGTACACCTTTCCATAATGCAGCCCACATGCTTTAGCCTGAGGTTAATCTCACCTCTGGCTCCAGGAGCAGACCTTGTCTAAGTGGACTTCTACAGGCAATGGTTGGGAAATTCAGGCCTTAGTTCAGTGCCATATTTCATTCTATGGTCACAGATATTGATATAGATATTGACATATTATGGAGCTTGGGAACATGGAACAAAGACAAGTTTTTAATGGATGCTGAAAAAAAACTAACTTCTAAAGAGAGCTAATAGAAGAAATGTCCACTTTTATTTCAATCTTAATTGCATATGAGTGTAGAGCAAGGAAATAAATCAGTCGTTCTATGATTGTGTCAGTCCAAGCCCCGGTAGAAAAAGGTAAACAGCAGCAGACAGTTCAAGCACATATAATTTAATATAAGGAATTGATTATGCAGGTGTTAGAGAAAAGTTGGGAGAGTGAAGGAGAAAAAAATGAAGTAAACCAACGATTAGCAACTTTAGAAAACATCTACTGCTTCTAGGGTATGAACAATAAGAGAAGAGATGTCTTACCAGTGCTAAGGCTGTGCTGCTGGGAGTGTCATCAAGGAGAGCCCATCTGAGTCAGAGCCGGAACAATGGAGAGGGTGTACTATTGCGGAAACCATGGTCCTTGAAGGACTGTATCTAAATCCAGAGGTGCTGCCAGAAAGAGAAAGAAAGATGTCACACTACAATAGTGTCTCCTCTCTTCCTGCCTTCCTGTCTTCTCCCAGTATCTCCTATGGATATAACTTAAGAAACCAGCTGGAAACAGAGCCTAGAAAATTTAATATCCAGCTTCCCCAATCATAGAATTATGAACAAAATTAAGAATGGTGGGAAAAGAGGCAAAGTAGTCAAATAATCAACACTTTCAACTCTCTGGCAACTCAGCCTCCATATACACCTTTTTAACTGTACTTTAATTTTAATACAACTAAAAAGACAATAACATGATGTTTCTCCTTATCGAGATACATCTACTCTTTTTTTTTTTTTTTTTTTTTTTTTTTTTTTTTTTTTT
>NC_045448.1:80285438-80317873 GCF_002776525.5 Piliocolobus tephrosceles | reverse complement strand
GCGCCCGGCCTCTACTCTTTACATAATGAAAGATACTGTCACATTCTCCCCAAAAGTGGAATATGCAGAATCTTATGACTTATATGCCACCTATGAGTTTTCATCCAAAGTCACAAGTCCATCCAGATACTCTGTCATTACAGATTAAATTGTAGGTCGGATGTGGTGGCTTATGCATGTAATACCAGAACTTTGGGAGGCCAAGGCGGGCAGACCACCTGAGGTCAGGAGTTCGAGACCAGCCTGGCCAATATGGTGAAAGCCATTTCTAATACAAAAATTAACCATGTGTGATAGCATACACCTGTAGTCCCAGCTATTTGGGAAGCTGAGGCAGAAGAATTGTTTGAACCTGTAAGGCAGAAGTTGTAGTGAGCTGAGATCATACCACTGCACTCCGGCCTGGGTGACAGAGCAAAATTCGGTCCAAAAAAAAAAAAAAGATTAAATTGTAAATTTAACCACTATCTTTACTGCTTATATTAAAAGAGATAAAGGGAAAAAAATAGTTCACATATTCACATATATAGTGGTATGCTTTAGTACTCACATTAGAATAACTTTCTTTATCTACCACCCATTCCATGATACTTTGCCCCCAGCCACAATCTCAGTTAATATCGTCCTTACTTGATGGAAATGAGCCAAATCTTGATTGCTGAAGGTCTGAGTCCTTAGTGGAGTAGCCCCTTTGGGTTGTCTAAGCTTCTAACAATTCTTCCCATTGAATATTAGAGCACTTCAGGAAACCTCCTTCATTCTGGATATAATTCTCTCTGTCTCCACTATAGAGCAACAACTTAACTTCTCCTTGGTAATCAGGATCAATCATCGAAAAATCATGGTAATTCCTTATTTTTCTGTTGGTTCAGTAAAATAAGGATCCCAAAATGGCCATGTAGCAGATCAACTTCCATGTCAATGAAAGAATTATATCCAACATTCGAAACATTTTTTATTATGAAAAGAAGCCCTCACAACAAACACAGCCCACAATTGTGGGCATTGGGGGAAAATAGCTGTTCACTTCTCTTCCTATTTAATGTATTAGGGTAAAACAGTGTCATATATGATGTCTAGTAAAAGCTGATACTACATGGTGTATGGAAACACATTTGTAAATTATTGTCTCTCAGCTGGCACTGTATCTAATACGTCATTAGGGCATTTTATGTTTCTGTTAAGGCAGCTGCTTCTAAGCCAATAAGTATATAGTAAGATCAGTGAATTGTATGACACCATTGCTGAACTTCCTTTACTTTGTAGTAAGTTCTTTGGTTAGAAGCAATACAGTACAAAATGTCTTGATGGTGAATATGACACGCCAAAGGCCTTCTAATGGTAGCTTCTGGCACCAGCTGAGAGACAATAATCTACATTTTAAGTGTTTCCAAAAACTATGTAGTATCAGCTCTTACTAGATATCATATATGATATTGTTTTACCCTAATACAGTAAATAGGAAGAGAAATTAACAACTATTTTCACCTGTGCCTGCAACTATGAGCCCTGTTCTTTGTGAGGGCTTATTTTCATTATAAAAAAACAGTGGTGGTGGAAGAGACATTGGAAGTAGAAAAAGCAGATGAAGTATCCAAAATAAATGGCAGAGCAATCACTCTGATACCAGGTGGTTGCCTGGTCTCCCCAAGGAATAGTGCCATATCAGGATATGAGCTGCACCTCTGCTGTTAAACCTGTGCATGCCCACAGCAAGGGTGGTAGTCAAATAGCTTTGGTAAGAGAAGGTCTGTATTGTTGAGCCCTTGCAGAATCTCTATGCCTGCCACTGTTGCCACTTTATACATGAGCCCATTGATCAAGCCCTAAAGAGTCTAGGAAATTGCAATCTAGATGACATCAACAGACCAGGTCATCATGTACACATTTTCTGTGGTAGTTAAGCATTTTCACTAAGCTTCTGTTATTTAGGAATTTCATAATTTCCACTAAAACTAGGCAGCCTGTTTCAAACTTGGCGTTTTCCAATATCATCTCCAGTCAACAAAAGACAGCCACCACAAAACTCATCTCCTTTAATTTTCTTATGGATAATTGTAAAATTATATAAAAGAATAGAAACAGCATAATTATTCCATTATTACCCCAGCTTCAACGATTATCAGTTCATAAGCCATCTTCTTCCACCTTTATTCATATTCACCACCCCAGCACAGTTTTGAGGATTCTAATACTTCTCTCATTCATGAATTTCTCAATATCTGAATGAAGAGAGTGTTATGTGTGACAGGGGATGACCAAGTCACAAATAACAAATGCAGTCTGTTATTTGACTCTCAAAGCTTTAGAATTTTTCTTCACTTTTATGTCAAGAAGTTGTACATGCTCAACATTATTAAATATAAGCCACATTAAAGTCTGATGTTGTATCCACAGTTGAGCCATTCCTAGCTACTCAAGATAACACATGGCAAATAGAATCTCTATAAATCTTTCTTTGTTTCAAAATCTTTAGAATCTTTCCCACACATATTCTCTAAATTTAAGCTAAAGTGAATAAAACTAATAATATTCTTAGTATAACTTTTTGTATTTAAGTCACATTTCCCTGGGTAAGATTGTATACTTGTCCCCCAGGTGTTTGCTAAAATCAGACTCAAACTGTAGCTTTGAAGGCAATGGAGCATGGTGGGGATAAGTCTTATGAACAGGCATCCACTTGAAAGTAACTTCCTTAGAGGAGGTAATTGCAGGGCCTTGAAATAAAAAAAATTTAAAAAAAGACTAATATCCTTAAATATGGGAGACTATTTCTGCTAGCAGTAGAAAGTTCAATGAGATTTGAGGGTTCAAGGTCATCGGATTCACCTATGTCTACCCAAATATCCCTATTTCAAACCCCAGAGTTCCATTCTTTCCCAATTAATACTCTAAAATGTACACAAGATCATGTGCTTTTAGTTTCACAAAAGATACATGATGAGGCAGTAAATTTAACTTACACTGTAATTCTGGAATTTTCACTTTTAGGTTTGGTATGGGATTTGTGATCTTCCCTGAAACTACAATAAATGAGCGAATATTTTAAGACCACAGCGAAATTTCCCTGGTTCCCTGACCTACCCTGAACTAAGACTTTAAAGCATCAGGCTTGTAATTTTGTTTATATAAACAATCCAGTGCAGTATTGGGAAAAAAAAAAATCTTTCCCCATAGTCTTTAGTAGTCGTCATCACTACTATGGCAGTTTAATTCATTGATCACTTTATTTTACAGAGCCTTGCCTTAAGAAGGCCTTTCATCTAAAGCAACGACAGATAAGCTGAATGCAGTGGCTCACTCCTAAAGACCCAGCTACTCAGGAGGCAGAGGTGGGCCAGAAGTTTAAGACCAGCTAGGAGGCCAGGAGTTTAAGACCAGCTAGACTGAGTGACAGGGCAAGACTCCTTATCTAACAAATAAATAAATAAACAGGAAAATAAAGTTTGAATAAAGCCACAACAGCTAATTTGGTAAATGTGATGTCGTGGCATGTCATGGATTAGCAGTAACCCATTTTCCACTGGTAATAAGGTCATCTTTATATTCAAACTGTACAAGCTACCTAACCCAAGAATCACATCATTGAATTAACAAAACAAAAACAAAAACAAATGAGAGCACCTTACAGTTTTAAAACAATAGACTGTAATTTAGAGGTCTAATTCAGGAGCATTGCTACATTGTATTGAGTCTGAGAGAAGTAAAATAAAAAAGTACACCAGAGATTAGTAATTGCTGAAAGTGGCTACTTTATCAAATTCTTGGAAAACAAAAGTGACAAGATGGTGTAATCAGAGCCCGGAAGAACACTCAGTGCTTCCCTGCTAGAGCGGCTAGTTTAGACAGTGCTGAAACCATGACAAAGGAGGCCTGTAGCTTGTCCTAGAACCATGCAAGAGGTACCACTGAAGCTGAAGTTGGATTGCTGTTGGGTGGAAAGGATGTAGTCACTCAAGAATGCTGCCAGAAGAAGAGCAAGAGAAAAGAACAATAGCTTATCCCTTGAGACATTTTCATCGCTCCACTAGTGTCTTCTCTTGGAAGGATGTGAGTAGAGGTCTGCTGTCAAGAAAGGCTAAGGAATGCATTTTGTAGACCCCTGTTCTCAGTATTTCAGAGCAGAGAAGGGTGGGGTGAGAGACAGTAGACAAATACACACTGTAGCCAATATGATTTAGAAAAATCTTTCAATTGTTTCTGTGTATTTCAGTTATTCTGTGTAATTTCAATTATTCTGAGCCATTTCCCTCTGGATAAGAAGGATTCCATTTGATTCCCAGGTGAATATAAACATTTGACTCAAGTTCATTAAGCATCCATTATATAATTACTGTTTGTATCCTATAGAAATGGTGGTAAACAAGAATAATGCCTATATTCTAGAAATGGAGGTAGATAATAGGTAGACAGCAAAAAAATATGTAATATAAGTTTAGATGTTGAGAAAAGCTATGAAGTGAAGTAAAATATGATAAAGGTATAGAAGACACAGAAATTAGTGGAATTTTTCAATAGGGGCTTTGATGAATTTCTTTCTGAAAGGTCATGAATGAGCACAGATCTGAAAGAGTATGTGAGTGTGATGGTGAATTTTATGTGTCAACATGAAAGATATTTTTGGATGAGATTGACATTTAAATCCACGACCTTTGAGTAAACAAGAATGGCATCCATAATGTGGGTGGTCCTCATCCAATCAGCTGAAAGCCTGAATAGAACAAAAAGGGAAATCTCCAACAGATGGCATTCAGAATTTTTCTGTACCATCGGCTGTCCTGGGTCTCCAGGCTGCTGGCCAATATTGCAGATTTTAGACTTGCCAGCCTCCATAATCACGAGTCAATTACTTACAATAAATCTTTTTCTATATATACACACACATCATATTGGTTCTGTTTCTCTGGAGAACTCTGATAATACAGTAAGTGGTGCCTGCAAGGCTCCATGTAGGAGCATTCTGGGCCTATGCAGTAGCAAATGTCAAGGTCCTAAGAAAGGAACAAGCTTGTCACAATGAAGAAACATCAAAATGGGATACTACAGCCAGTGTGGAGTGAGTGAGAGAACAGCAGCACGAGATACGACTAGAGAGCTTTAGAGGAGTCCTATTACATAGGTGTCTCAAGAACTCTAGAGGGAGAGCTCTAGAGGGGTCCTAACAGACAGTGTCTGTGGCTACGGGAAGGATTAAGGATTTTATTCTTATTGTGATGAGAAGTCAGTAGAGTGTTTTGATCAGGGAAGAACCTAATCTAATTTTAATTTTCAACAGATCGCTGTGACTGTTATATGGAGAAGTGACGTAGGGGACACATTCAGATGTACAGAGACAAGGTAACAGGGAATTGCATCAGTCTAGGAAGGATATCATGGTGACTTTGTGAAGCCCACCCTAGCTCTGACTTCAGTTTATGTGATTCAGTTTTTTTCTTATTGTTTAAGATACCCTGACCTGGTTTTCTGTTACTTGCAGTTATTGTGCTCTGAGTGGGTGCAAAATGTGATAGCAAGTGTATGTTGCTGAATCAAGGTAAAAGAGGTCAGTGAAAAGGATACCTTCCTCTTAAACTAGGAAGCTAATGGTCTTTGTTATGCAGTTATAAAAAAGTAATTTATAACAACACTTCTTCTGCCTTAGGAAATGATTATATACTCACAGAGGGTGGAACACAAAGGTGATTGGAAAGAATCAGGATGTCAGATTGTGTTGGATTAGTCTTCCAGCCTTCACTGAGGTCTACAGTGTAGATACTGGATTAGCTTAAATTGAACGTTCTGCAAATAAGAGAAGGAATGAAAGAAAATATCATTCTTTTCTGCCTCTGGTCGGAAAAGCAAATTATTTCAAATACACTAATGTGGAGTTTGATAGGGAAAGTCTTATCCCCAAGGTGAAGTTTTTGTTAACAATTCAGGATAATAGGAGTCATGGAAGGTTGACAAGATTAGTATACAATGTGAGCCTACTCTTCAGACTTCTTTCAAGCAAATTCTGCTAAACATTCCCAACTGAGGAAATAGTTAGCCATGCCATTCAGAATATGCAGATAAAATTTAATCTGGGGGTAATTATGAAAGTTATGGTATCCTTGTACCTAAGGGTTTGTTTGTTTGTTTGTTTTTATTGTTCTGAGGCAACTGTCAAGATAAAGGTGCCAATCAAGGTCCAAGGGAATGGATAGTCAACAGAAGCTTGTTGCGAGAAAATGAAATGATCAGAATCAGACTCTGACCAGATAAACTACTGTGGAGATCATACTTGCTAATTTTTGCATGCAAAAGATCAAAGCCTACTAACTTTTTAAGGGAGCTGTGCTGCCAAAGATATTCCAGGTCTGGCTCAAAACAGTCTTTAATTGCTCAAACACAGGCCATCTTCAGGCCCTCAGATTTGCACCCAGTGGGACTGGACTACAAATGCCACACCATCTCTAGAAAGGACACTCTCTTCCATGTCCATTTTCAATGTGGTCGTGAAAGACAATGGACACAGACCCATCCTACCAGTGGAACTAAGTACTGCCAATTTAGCTAACCAAGGATCTCATTTCTCTTTCAGGTCATGAGATACTTGATATTTCTGTCCAAGAGGATGTGGTATCTACATATAGGAGGAAAGACATGTATGTACATGTGGTGGCTGAACCATTTGATTGTGGTGAATATTGCTGAATACTTACTATTTATCAGTCTTCCTTTTCCTCTTCCTAACAGCATGACTGTGTTCATTCATGTGTCTAAGGAAACTAAAAAACAACAAAAATAGAACTGTGGCCACTGAATCAATGTGCCCCACCCTGTACTTTTATATAAGGCAATACAGTTCTTTATTTTTTAACCAAATTTGAAGCGGGTTTTCTGTTATGTGTATTCAAATTCACTTTGAAAATGATATATAAGGTTAATAATTGCATGATATACAAATGCAGATATGAGCATAATTCCTAAAAGAGACATTGCTGAGCTGAAACAAAAGGAAAGTAGTAATTTGCAAAGACAAAAGATAGAGATGATATGCAGTTTAAGTAGTATTTGGACTACCTTAGTACCATTATTTAGTGTGGGGTGTTCTAGTGGAAGATACCCTAACTCTACTTCAGTAAGAGAAGAATCAGTGGGCATGGGTGTGCTAGGTTAACTGTGGGACATTAAAGGGAATAAGTTAAGAAGACACTGAGAAATGGTTAACATTATCTGATGTAACATTATGCTACACAGAGCAGAGAACTGGAAGGGATAGAGAAATAATAGCTATTTGGTGACTTTAGATAACAGGAGATGCAGAAGATGACAGCAGCAGGAACAAATACTAAGAACAAGATGGGTCAATGTCATCGGCAACTAATACAATAATATGAATAGCCAAGAGTTGAGAATACAAAA
This sequence comes from Piliocolobus tephrosceles, assembly GCF_002776525.5. Lineage (NCBI taxonomy): Eukaryota > Metazoa > Chordata > Mammalia > Primates > Cercopithecidae > Piliocolobus > Piliocolobus tephrosceles. Next base: position 80,310,487 of record NC_045448.1, on the reverse strand, counting down.
TCAAAAGCCTAGAAGTAATTGAATCAATAAGCCAGAAATGTGTAAGATGATGGCAACCAGCAACTGACACCCAGGCCCGGGTTGGGGAAACAGAGAGATGTTGTGAGCTGTGCTGAAAGGGAGAGTATGGGCCCCATTTAAAGAGCCTGACGCTCCTTAGCTCCTGCAGGCCCCTTTCATGCAGGACTGTGGGATGGCATTGCCGGAGCTTCCAATTATGGTACACGCTGGATCCAGATTTTTATGAGAAAACTCCTTATTTTAAAATGTTGAAAACTAATTCAAATTTAAAACACTGTGCAGGCCAAAAAGCAACAACAAAAAAGTATCTGTATGCTGTGTTAGGTCCCAAAGCCACCAGTTTTCTATATCTGGCCTAGGGGAATTTTTTAGGAACAAATATTTCTCAAAGTAAACAAACCATTTTCTGAAGTTCAGCAATTCCTACAGTTTTACTTATTTCTTCTTTTGTTGCTGTTAAACTCCAGTAAAGTTTAAATTTTTTTTAAAGTCATGTAGATCTTGAACTATTTTAATATAATTATATCTCCTTCTTTGTATAGGTAGTTCAAAGGGTAGTTACAGATAAATAAATACACGTATAAAATTATATATATGTACACATGCGGTAGGGCTAAACAAAAAAAAGAAAGAAAATACAAGTATTCAAAATTAAGAATGAGAATGGAGTTGATATCAACAGATGCAAAGGTAAATATGAATACATTAATAAATCCCACAAAATGGATGATATTCTGCAAAAAAAAAAAAAAAATTAGCTCATTCAAAAATAGAAATAGAACATAGTTATATGCCAGTGAGTGAAAAATTTGTCAAAGAATACACCTTTGAAAGTATTTTGTCTGGCCCGGCGCGGTGGCTCAAGCCTGTAATCCCAGCACTTTGGGAGGCCGAGACGGGTGGATCACGAGGTCAGGAGATGGAGACCATCCTGGCTTACCCGGTGAAACCCCGTCTCTACTAGGAAATACAAAAAACTAGCCGGGCGAGGTGGCGGGCGCCTGTAGTCCCTACTGGGGAGGCTGAAGCAGGAGAATGGAGTAAACCCGGGAGGCGGAGCTTGCAGTGAGCTGAGATCCGGCCCCGCACTCCAGCCTGGGCGACAGAGCTAGACTCCGTCTCAAAAAAAAAAAAAAGAAAAGAAAAAGAAAGTATTTTGTCTGTATTGAGTTTATACTTTCCAGTTGTCAACTTTACAATTTTGAGGAAAACAATTACACTTGTAAAGTATCCATTCTCTGAAGATCCATTGTGTTTAAGATACAAACTACATTTTAGTTGCATGTAGAATATTTTCAGACTTTTTTACATTGACAAAAACTGATTTAAAAAGTTAGAATATTCATATTAACAAAAAGATGACAAGTCTAAAAAGAAAAAAATTCTAAAGCTTATAAACAGAAACACTTGCTAAATTTTTTTTGTAGCCTCAAACTTTGGATAACAGAAAATACTTTTCAGAGTATTACTTGTTTAGAATCATTTTTCCCATTTAAAGTATACAATTCAATAATTTTTAATACATTCATAGTTGTGCAACTATCACCACTATCTATTTTTAGAACATTTTCATTACCCCTAAAAGACATCCTGTACCCATTAGCAGTCATTTGTCATTCTTCTTATTCCATCCTCCCTCAAACCATTAATCGCCCCTCCCCATCTTAGCCATAGTAAATCACTAGTCTAGTTTCTATCTCTATATAGTTGCCAATTCTGGACATTTCATGTAAATGGAATAATAATATATATGGTCTTTTTTAACTGCCTTCTTTCACTTAGAATGTTTTCAAGGTTGATCCATGTTGTGTCATGTACTCGTACTTCATTTTTAAAAAAATTACTAAATAATATTCCTTTTTCTGGATATATCACATTTTTAATCCATTTATCAATTAATAGATATGCAAGTTATTTATTTCCACTTTAGGCAATTATAAATAATGCTGCTATGAACACCTGTGTATCGAATTTTGTGTGAATGTGTTATCATTCCTCTTGAGTATACACCTAAGAATGGAATTGCATGGTCACATAGTAACTCTGCTTATTATTTTAAGGAGATGACAAACTGTTTTCCAAAATGACTGCATCATTTTACATTTCCATCAGCAATGTATGAGGATTTCAATTTATCTGCATCCTGGCCAACATGTTATTATTTTTATTTTTGATTATAGCCATCCTAATAGGTGTGATTTGGTATCTCCTTTTGGTTTTGATTTGCATTTACCTAATGGATGATGATAAGCATCTTTTCATGTGTGCTTATTTACTATTTGTATATCTTCTTTAAACATATATTTATTCAGATCTTCTGTCCATTTAAAAATTACATTATTCAAATTTATATGATTGAGTTGTAAATGTTTTTATATATTCCATATATAATTCTGTATCAGATACAAAATTCGTAAAATACTTTATTCCATTCTGTAGGTTGTCTTTTCCTTTTATGGTGTCATTTGCAGCACAAAAGTTGTTCTTTTTGTTTGTTTGTTTGTTTCATTTTTTGTTTTTGTTTTTGTTTTGAGAAGGAGTCTTGCTCTGTTGCCCAGGCTGGAGTGCAGTGGCGCAATCTCAGCTCACTACAAGCTCCGCCTCCCGGGTTCACGCCATTCTCCTGCCTCAGCCTCCCAAGTAGCTGGGACTACAGGCACCTGCCACCACGCCCAGCTAACTTTTTTTGCATTTTTAGTAGAGAACCGTGTTAGTCAGGATGGTCGCAATTTCCTGACCTTGTGATCGGCCCGCCTTGGCCTCCCAAAGTGCTGGAAGTACAGACATGAGCCACCGTGCCCAGCCAAAAGTTTTTAATTTTGAAAAAAAATCTTTTTTTTTTTTTTTGTTAGGTCTTGTCACTTGTGCATTTGATGTTGTCTCTAAGACATTATTGCTCAATCCAAGGTCACAAAGATTTATACGAATGTTTTTGTCTAATAACTTTATAATTTTAGCTATTCCATATATATAATCAATTTTGACTTAATTTTTGCATCGTGCAAACAAAGAGTACAAATTCTTTCTTTGGCATGTGGATATGCACTGTTTCCAGTAACATTTGTTGAAAAAATCTTTTTTATTGAATTTTCTCAACACTTTTGTAGAAAATCAATTGGTCACTAATGTGCAGTTTTACTTCCAGAGTCTCTACTGGAATCCATAGATCTATATGTCTATTTTTATACCAGTACTACACTGTCTTGATTACTGTAGCTTGCAGTATGTTTTTAAATCCAGAAACGTGAGTCTTCCAAATTCATGTTTCCTTTTTCAATATTGATTTTGCTATTCTAGATCCCCTGCATTTCCACACAAATTTTAGGATTGGTTTGTCAATTTCTGAAAAAAAAATAAGGCAGCTGGGAATTTTTAAAGGAGTTGATTTGAATCTGCAGATAAGTTCAGGAAGTAATCTGTTTCATGAACATGGGATATCTTAACATTTGTTTATGTCTTCTTCAATTTATTTCAATAATGTATTGTAGCATTCAGAATTCAAATATTGCACTTGTTTTGTCAAATTAATTCCCAAGTTCTTTCTTTTTAATTATATTATAAATTTTTTCTTAATTTCATTTTCAGTTTAGATTGTTCATTGTTAATATATAGAAATACAATTGTTTTTCTATATTGATGTTCCATCCTGAAACATTGTTACCTCATTTATTATTTTAATAATATTTTGTAAATTTCTTATTACTTTAATTTTTTTTAACTTTTCTTTTGGGCTCAGGGATACATAAGCAGAAAGTTCAAAGACTGAAGGAACAAGGAACATCAGCCCATAAAGATGAGAAAGAATCAGAGCAAGAACTCTGGCAACTCAAAAGCCAGAGTGTCTTCTTACCTCCAAACAACCATATTATTTCCTTTGCAACGATTCTTTACCAGACCGAGATTGCTGAACTAACAAACAGAAGCAGAATTCAAATATGGATAGAAATGAAGATTACTGATATACTGGAGGATATCAAAACTCAATTCCAGGATTTTTATGTTTTTTTTTTTTTTTTTTTTTTTTTTTTGATGGAGTCTTGCTCTGTTGCCCAGGCTGGAGTGCAGTGGTGCGGTCTCAGCTCACTGCAACCTTTGCCTCCCGGGTTCAAGCAATTCTTCTGCCTCAGCCTCCTGAGTAGCTGGGACTACAGGCATGAGCCACCATACCCGGCTAATTTTTGTATTTTTAGTAGAGATGGGGTTTCACTATATTGGCCAGGCTGGTCTCAAACTCCTGACCTCGTGATCCACCTGCCTCAGCCTGCCAAAGTGCTGGGATTATAGGCACAGTCGGCTGATATTTTTATATACCAGATTATATCACTAGTAGAGATAATTTTACTGTCTCCTTTTCAATCTGGAGGCATTTTCTTCCTTCCTTTTTCCCTTCCTTTCTCTCTGCTCCCCTCCCCTTCCCTCCTCTCTTTCTTTCTACTTACTTTCTTACTTTTGCCTCTTGGTTAGAATTTCCAGTATAATGTTAAATAACAATGAAAAGAGCAGTTATCCTTGTCTTCTTCCTCATTTTAGAGGCTTAACCATGGAGTTTTTGTCTATGCACCTTGTGAAGTTTAGAAAGTTCTCCCCAATCATAGTTTGTTGATGGTTTTTATAATGACAGAGAATTTGATTTGATTAAATGTTTTTTTTCTGCTTTTATTGTAATGATGTTGTGACTTTAGCTTTTTAACTATTGAGATGGTGGATTACATTAGTTGATTTCAGATATTAAGCCAACTTTGCATTTCTGAGAATAATCTCGCTGGTTGATGATGGATAATCTGTTTTATATGTTACTAGATTCACTTTTCTAGCATTTTGGTGAGGATTTTTGCATCTATGTTGATCTATAGTTTTCTTTTACTGTATACCTTTGTCTGCTTCTGATATCTAGGCAATAATGGTCTCAAAGGACTAGTTGAGAATTGTTTTCTTCTTTAATTTTTGGAAGAGTTTGTAAAACATGGGTATTAATACTTCTTTATATGTTTGGGCTTTTATTTCAGTTTTTAAGATTTACCATGCAAATTATGAAAGTTCAAATTCAAATTTAAATCCCTTGCGCTTTCTTAATCTTTTAAATTTAGATTATAAATCTCACTATATTTTCAAGTATTGCAATCAGCTTGTACATAATTTGAAAAATGTTTTGTCCTGTTTAAAACGATTAATAACCTTCACATTTCAAAACATAATTATACATCCTATATATTTGATTTTCTTCAAAAATTTCATTGTCTGATTAGATAGAAAATCTACCATATTATTACATAATTCTTATAAATGCAATAAATAACTTTATGAATACAGTGAATGTAAAATTATTTTAGGTGGTCCAACACTCTAAATACGTTTAGTAATACTAAACAAAATTCCATTTGTAAATTTACAGATTAAGTACAAATTCTAACATTAGAGTTAAATATGGTTATTCTAATAGGCCACATTAAAAAATGTAGATTTACTAAAAATATAAATAGTATGAATATCATAAATAAACATAGATACATAAAATATCAATTATTAACAGGTACTATTTAAGCACAAAATATTACTACATGATTTTGATTGTCTCAAAATAATAACGACTGTAACTATTAAATGCATATCTATTGTGATGACAAGTATATGTGGAGCTAGATAATGAATTTTTGCCTCTTTCTGGTGTTCCATCTGTACTGCAGTGTCTAAACGTCTGAAATCTACATTTCCCAGATGTCCTTATAATCAGGGTCCTGAGTGCAAAATTATTTCATCATATAGAGGTACTTGAATCAGATTTTTAAAACCTAAATTAGAACAGGGCCATCTTCTTACACATTTTTCTGTTACTGCTTAAAAGCATGGTTGTATCTAGGTACTAGCTCTGTGGGTTTGGTGAGGCAATGGTGTGGTAGCAGCAGCAGCTTCCCAAATCTCTCTTTATCTTCTACAGGCATATGATCCTGAACTCAACAGTTCTAGTAATAGGTCCAGATTTCACATCTTTCTGATGGCAAGGAGGTTATAACTCTTCCGGAGACACGGTTCAGAGTTACTCTTCTGAGAAGCTTTCCTCAGGACCCTGTCTAGAGCCAAGCCCTTCAACTCTCCCAGGGATTGTTTAAAGACCCAATTCCCGGTAATAAATCCCTTTATGCTTAACATACCTAAAATAGCTTCAATTTCTGTTTCTTGAATTCCGTTAACTTTGGCTATTTAAATCTAAATCTTCTTGGTGTTTGAAGTTGTATTCTCAACAAAGATGATATATTCTCTTCAAATTACCTAAGATATCTAACAACTAAATATTTAAGCTGCATATGAGTCCTGGAGTAGCAGATGACAGATTGATTCTTCTACTGCCCAGATTGCCACTCTGAGCCCCCTGTTTCAGTCATTTTGTGATGGGCTTCAAAGTTATATGCAAGTTAAACTATAAATAAAACGGATACTTAGAAGAATAAAAGTGTAAAACAATTAACTTATAAGAAATGAAGTTCAGATCTGTACAGAGTAGGCAGACAACGAATGTTATTGAAAGATGAATTAGTGAACTCCAGATTATTTTCAAAGATTTTTCTTCTTCCTCTATAATTTTGCAGGGTTTTCATCCATTTCTGTGCTTTGATGGGAAGCTGTCTCTGATACAATAATTACAGTTTCACAGAAATTGTATGTGCCATGACAATGCATATAACCACTTCTACTATCCTCATGTCATAATGGGGTATGGGGGAAACAGCAATTATATTCTCCTGGATTCTGCTGGGAAGTATGTCCAAAACTTCTGCTCTTACAAGATTTTCTAAAATGCCTGGTTCTTCTGGCACCCTTGTCTCCTCTAAGGGATCATAACATTTCTCAAGATCAACAGAAAAATAAAAGCCTTTGAATAAAGAGTTCTTCTTCAAAATGAATTATTTCCAGTGAACTTTAAAGCCTAAGGCCTGAGTGTCAGAAGTCTAAGTCTTTGCATCTCACACATTTCAATAACCAATCATTGTGGTCTTTTTGCCTCCTGTATTCGGTTGTAATAACTCTTTCTTGAAACAATAGATTCTTCATTATATTTAATGGTCTAAAAGATGGATGTTCATGTTGTGGGCAGAAATTACTGGGAGTGAGAGGGAAATAATCCAAACCTCAAAATACTGAATGTATAGCATATTGATGCAGTTTAAAGTGGAAACCCTTTTCTGGGAGTCTTCAGAGCAGCACTGACTCATGTTGAGTTTATCATAAAAAACACAAGATTGGATGTGCAGCATCCAATGACAGATGGCTACAGAGGTGAAGCAGAACCCCACTCCCCAGGGCAAATTGAAAACCCACCTCAGAAATGGAATTATCCACAGCAAAGATAGACAGAAATTTGAAGGCACAGGGTCAAAGAATATGCCAAACTGACATTTTTATGCAAGCTTAAATTCTGATTCTACAGAAAGGTTAAAAGAGTAAGAAATTGCAGGTAGTATATATACTATGTGTGGTCAGCTTGAGCAATATTGAAATCTGGGAATATCAAGGCATGACTCCATAGAATGGATGGAAATACGGGAGACAAGATCCAGAATATTTTATTGATGAAATTGGCAAGAACTAAGCCACCAGATGAATGAGCTGGGCTTCAGTCCTAGAATATTAAGCAAGCAAACAGCAGAGTACAGAGTGGAGATCAATGCATAAACTGAAAATTACAGTGACAATGAGACGAGTAGGCATGAGTATCCCCTGCCAAGAGAAGTAGGACTTAGAAGCAGGAGGTCTTACCTTTTGCCCTTGTCTACTCTCCACATATTCCCATTCTGGGTAAAGGGAATACTAGTCTGATTAAATCAGATTCCAGAATAATGATTTTGCCTAGGTATTGAGAAATTGGGTTATACTACATCAGATGTTCATAAACATAGACATGCCTCACTCTGTTTTCCTTCCTTCCTCGAATTCTCTGGCATTTCTTTTCATTATGCAATAGAATAAACAAAATGAGCCAGGGTCTGCCTCCTTGGGGTAGATACAGTTATCTTATTCTTTCTCTTTGTAATGAAAAGAACAAATTGTTTAAAGAAGGTACTGATTAATGTTAAGTTTTAGTGGTTTTTGGACATCAACTCCAAGCCCTGTTTACCAGAAAGCCCTACATTATCTGAGGGTACAAGCCTAGATCACAATAATTAAGTGATGCCTTGTTTCTCACTTGTCATTATTCTTGTGTAAATATACCTTTCCTCCATGAAATCACAGGGAGGAAGGATGACTGAAATAGAAATTGATTTAGGTAACCCCAAGTCTCTTGACTATAATCCTATTTTAAGACCATCTAGTCAGGCTCTGGACACTTGGGATTAAAATGTAATTTCAGGACATATTTAGTGCCTAAAAATTAGCAAAGGAAAAATTTGATATCAGTTACCATACCATTCTTATAGAGAAAGTAATGAGTAAATAACTGGACAGAAATCACATTGAGAAAAAGATAATAAAAGAGAATGAAAAGGGACCAAGTAAACATGATTATATTTAAGAGAACAATAGGAGACACAGCAGATAATAGAGTAGAAGCAGTAGGAGCAATACAAAGAGAATCGAAAGTGCCATGGAAGTCGATAAAGGAGAGAATGGAGAATGAGAAAACTGTCAGCCTGGTTCCATGCTACAGAGATAAAGTAGAGGGGAAAATAGATAAAAGGTTAATTAGATTTAGGAACTAAAATATTGTGGACAACTTTGGACATGCAATTTCAATAGAATGGTAGTGATATAAACAATTGCTAAGAGCTAGAATGGAAACAAGGAAATCTAGGCCCAAAATCTAGTGAAAGGAGTGAAGGGAGAGGCTTTTTCAGGAGGGCTGGAAAGTGATGAAACCAATAGTATGAAAGTAGAGCCTAAGATTGGTATAAAATTTGTACAGGATTAAAAATACTTCCAAGAAATTCTTTGGTGAGAACAGCCCAGTGAAAAGATCTTAAGTAATACATTGAGAACAGCCCAGTGGAAAGATCTTAAGTAATAATGCAAAAGTTATGCTATAATCCAGAAGGTTTTGAAGGAAGTGAATGTCACAGATGAACAATATCTATCATATGCTCTGATATACCAGCCTAACAACCTTGAAAGATACTCAGTTACTTAGTTAAATGAGTTGATTTTGGTAAGTCATGCTCAGTGTCCACCTATGTTGGTTCTTGGTTATCATTTCTGTCCTCAGGAACAAGATGTTTGATAATCTATCCTATACTTTTTGTCCAAATCAGTGAACACTTATTGACATTGACCTTCACTGAAGAATGAGTTGAATTCTACTCATCAGAGGGCCACACATGTGTTTGAACTGTCTTTTATTTATTTCTTTTTTTTGAGATGGAGTTTCACTCTTGTTGCCCAGGCTAGAGTGCAATGGCACAATCTCAGCTCACCACAACCACTGCCTCCTGAGTTAAAACGATTCTTCTGCCTCAGCCTCCCGAGTAGCTGAGATTACAGGCTTGCACCACCACAGCCAGCTAATTTTGTATTTTAGTAGAGACAGGGGGTTTCTCCATGTTGATCAGGCTAGTCTCGAACTCCCAACCACAGGTAATCCGCCTGCCTTGGGCTCCCAAAGTGCTGGGGTTACACTGTCTTTTCTAACATCCCAGATCTTTCACTTTAAAAATGAAGAACTAGGACCAGAGAGTATGTTACCGATCCCCGAATCATTAAACACTTTGTGTCACAAGCCAAAGTCAGGTACACTTTCTGATTTATTCTGAAGAATTTTGCTTTATTTTCAATTTATTATTTACTTAATATTCACACCTTACTCTTTAGTTATTGATATATAATAAATGAATCCTAAAACATGGTGGCTAAAAGCAACCATTGATTACTCCCTCTTTCATTGTTTTCTGGGTTAACTGTGTTCATTTGTGTAGTTCTTACTCAGAATTTGTCCATGCAGTGATAGTGAGACGTGAGGAGCTGGAGTCATCTGCTCCCCAAATCAGCTGATAGTGTCAAATGGCTGACTCACATGATGGTGGCTGAAGGCTGAGAGCTCAGCTGCAGCTGACCACTGGAGCACTTGCACGTGGCCTCTGTGAGTTATTTGGGCAACTCCCAGTGTGCTATCTGTGTTCCCAGATGGAGCTCTCCAAATGAGCACTGCAAGAGGCCACAGAGAATGTTGCAAGGTCTCTTATGAACAAGGCTTAAGAGTCCCAGAGTGTTCACTACATTGTATTGACCAAACCAGCCACTTAGGCTAAGGTTAGGGAAATTAGTCTCTATTTTTTATATGAGAAGCAGCATGTTTATATGGAAAGAAACAAATTGGTGGAATTCATCTTAGGGTGCCATCTCCCATATCCACTCATGTTTACAATAACTAAAGATAGTTATTTTGCAATGTATAGAATATTTACAATCTTTCCCCTAGACTTGCTATGTCTATTGACAGTTTCTCATTCATCATCAAATCTACTGTTACAAGATCATAAATAAATGAAAACATATTACATTTCCAAAGTTAAGATGGTTACATGTTAGTGCATCTTTTAAACTGTTTTGGAATTATTGGCTAAAATTTTTAAAAAGCATTAGTAGATTTTTTAATTAATAATGTTTTCCTCTTATCTAGATAACCGAGCAGAACTTCTATGAAGTAAATACACACCTATTCTTTCTCTGTAGCATGCTACCTATATGTAGCATGATTTGCTAAAGTACTTTTTCTTGGTATTGTTGCTACAAAACAGACTTTAAAAATATTTTGCCAATTTAAATTATACTTGCAATATGAAAGTTAGTCTTGCCTGAATTTTCAGCTTGTCAGTATAATCATTTTAAACCAGTTTTCACTTTTATTTGAGTCCTAATTATTCTTAATTGAGTTCTGAACTTCTCATGGACAAAAATGATTCTACTCTCCACTTATATGATGGTCATCAAAAAAAAAAAAAATCAGGTTCTCTGAGTTAAATCTTTCTTTTCCTCAAGAAAAGAGAAAATTTGCAAGATATCCAGAATAAAGTTATAAACTTCCTATCTAGGAAAAGAGGACTATGCATGACATTACTACCATGAAAATCACATTTCAAAACATGAAAAGAGATCCATGAATCTAAAATAAAGGGGAGATGTTGCCTGTACTCAGCAATGAGGCTTACATCAGTTCCTGGCATAATTTTTCCATCTTCATTGATACTGTCCAACCTACCAAGGCATGAAAGTAAAGGCTACTGCGTAGATAGAGAAAGCAACTGTGTGGCAGTCAGAGTTGTGGCTCTGCTGCTGTCAATGCATATCATGGGATGCTTTGTGCCTCTTTTCTACATCCAAACAAGGTTAATAAAACCTGACCTTGCTTTAATATGGTCATTAGAATGATGAAATAAAATGAGATGTCAAGGCAATTTGCAAACTTAGGAGCAGTATAAAATATAGTTTCTTACGATTGTCCCAAAATAAATTTCTAGTGTGTATACACATTGTACATTAATTTGCTAGGTAGAAACATTTTTGTTAAGCATGAGTCGCAACACTTTAAAGTGAATCTCCAAAAGCTGCTGATTTCTTGGTATCCCCTTAGTTTAAAATAGCTCCTCTATTAGATGCACAGTCCCCAGATAAATTGCATTCTGTGATTCTATTATTTGTTTAAATTAAAGAAAAATTGTGTGTGTGTGTGTTTTTTTTTTTTTACTTAGTATAAAAGCATTCCTTGATCATAGGAAGAAAATTTAAATGTACGAATAGATCTTTTGAAAAAAGAAGCCTATTATTCTATCACACAAAGTAACAACCATTAACCATTTGGTCTATTTCTGTAAATATCCATCTATATAGATAAATACAGAGAAAGAGAAAGAGATGGATATATATGGTATATCTGTTTTATTTCTAGCTCTTTCTGTGTAACAATGTAATATGTTCTGAAAAATGAAGCATGGCTGGTAAAGGTTTTAGAATCGCCCCTATTTTCAAATTTTTGTAGAGATAGCACAGGTTATTTGGACAAGAAATTTCTGTCCTCATTAGGAGAAATCATGGAAAATGACATTCAACTAATGGAAATCTTAAAGAATTATCAAGCAAGAGTAGTGTAAGAGGAGTAAGGAAAGTAATGTGTCATAGACCCGCCATTGCTGACCACACTCTTTAGAAGCTTCCTGTGAACTATACTATGCTTAGGAGAGCCTACGGCCACCAGGTGAGCTCAGGATATCTCACTTATGAAAGTATTCTTGTGCAATACACCTGAGAAGAAACCTGTCCATCTTTCACGCCAAGCACCCCGCCCCTGCAGACGAAGACCAGCTGGTTACCTGCTTCTAGCTAGTACCCTGAGAGAAAGACCAACCATGTTGAAACCAGAAAAGAAATTTCTACATTAAATTAAATTAAATTTAATTAAATTAAATTAAATTAAATTAAATTTTTACCTAATTGCTTCTAGCTGCATTTAGGGAGGAATCCTACGTTTTGTTTCTACCTATCTGTGTAGGTCAGAAATAGGAGTCAGACCCACTTACCCCACCTCACCATGCTTTAACGTCAAGGCAGGTCAGCAAAAAGGAATTGGCAATCTACATAACTGCTCATGAAAGCTGTGTCAGCCACTGTTTCTAAACAAGCCACACATTTAACTAACTAATTATTTATATTTTATTTAATTTTTTGCAACAGGGTCTCACTCTGTCACCCAGGCTGGAGTGCAGTAGTGCTATTATGGCTCACTGCAGCCTCGACCTCCTGGGCTCAGGTGATCTTCCTACCTCAGCCTCCCAAGTAGACTGAAGGAAAGGCACGTGCTACCAAGCCCAGTTAATTTTGTATTTTTTTTTATAGAGATGGGGTTTTGCCTTGTGGCCCAGCCTGATCTTGAATTCTTGGGATCAAGTGATCTGCCTGTCTCAGCCTCCCAACCATACATGTATTTTTAAACCCTGAAGTCCATTGCATGCTTGACTTATCATTATGGTGTTTTATGTTGATATTCAAAATAGGTCCTATGAAAAGAAGTCATTTTTTGAAAAAGACATTTGCACTCGCATGTTTATAGCAGCATAATTTGCAATTGCAAAAATATGGAACCAGCCCAAATGCTCATCAGTCAACAAGTGGATAATGAAAATATGGTATATGTATACACCATGGAATACTACTCAGCCATAAAAATAAATGAAATAATAGCATTTGCAGCAACCTGGATGGAGGTGGAGACCATTATTCTAAGTGAAATAACCCAGGAATGGAAAATCAAACGTCATATGTTCTCACTTTTAATGGAGCTAAGCCATAACGATGTAAAGGCATAAGAACAATACAATGGACTTTGGAGACTCAGGGGAAAGGGGTAGGAGGAAGATGAGGGATAAAAGACTACATATTGGGTACAGTGTACACTGCTCAAGTGCTACATGTACCAAAATCTCAGAAATCACCAGTATGTAACTTATCCATGTAACCAAACACCACCTGTTCCCTAAAAACCTGAAATAAAACAAATTAATCAAAAAACAAAACAAAACAGCATTGCATGCTGCAGAGAAATCTTTCATGAAAGGAAGAGTCAGTTGATCGGGCAAATTTTATTGTTGTCTTATTTTAAGAAATTGCTACAGCCACCTCAACTTTCAGCAACCATCACCGTGATCAGTCAGCAGACATCAACATTAAGGTAAGAACTCCACCTGCAATAAGTTTACAACTCACTGAAGGGTCAGATGATCATTAGTATTTTAACAATTTTTTTAAGTTATAAAAAAGGTCCTATGAAGAATGTGTAAACATCACACTAAATGACCTTCCCTCATATAGTCACACAGCTCATAGTATTATATTTTTTGTGTGTGGGAAATTTTCTTCACTTCTGAATATCTCAGCTTTCTCTATCTTATTTTCTTTTTTATTTGTTTTGATGGAACTTGTCATCATATAAAATACTATACACTTAAATTATTTCTTTTAGATTCTATTATCTCTCCAAACCCCATTTGAACGTAAGCTCTATGAGGACAGAAACTTTTGTCTTTTTTATTCAGTTGTGTATTTCCACTTGTAGAACAAATCTAGCACACAATACATAATCAATACACAGTTGTTGAGTAAGGAACCGAACAAGTGGACTCACAGGATAGTGTTGCAACTTTATGTTTGCCTTCTACCATCTGTTTACATTTATTCTGTGAAGCTAGTTTATATCATCCCCTTGAGTGAATTTGTGGGAGGCCCTATAAACCTTCTAATTGCTCTCAGGTATAGAAGGTCCTCTGGTAACTCTGGTAATAATCATAGTTTTATCTCTTTCTTCAGAAATTCATATATAAAATTCAATAATAATAATCAAAAAACTGAAAATCACGATTTATATAGAGGACTTCACTTGACTCCCAGTTTGAGACTGATGACATAGGAAAAAGAAATACGTTAGGAAAAGTTGATTGTGTTAGTCTTCACTGAGTATTTTAAGTGTGCCCTAAGTGGTTTTCCTTTCTGTGAACCTTTCCTGTGAAAGGAATGTATATTCTACCTTGCTGAATTCAGGAATGTCAAAGTGCCATGAGGGGCTTCTTACGTGACCCCTACTGGTCCCTGTTCCTGGTATTCACTCTCTTATGAAATCTCTTTCCCTTGAAAATGGGCTGAACCGAGTGATTTGCTTGAAATGAATAAAAAAGTGATATGATGTTACTTGCATTACCAGGTGTAAAAGACTGTGGCTTCCATCTTTCTGGTATTCTCTTTTAGACTTTTCCTGTGTTCTAGGTCTGAGAAAGAGGGTCACCTGGCAAGGGACTGGCAGCAGCCTGACATCAACATTCAGCAAGAAACTGAGGTCCTTGGTCCACCAGCCCATGGGGAACTGGATCCTCCCAACAATTACTGAGTAAGCTCAAAATCAGATCCTGTCCCATTTGAACCTTCAGATGATGGAGGTTCTGGCTGACATCTTGATTGCAGCTCTTGAGAGAACCTAAAGAAGAGGAGCTGGTGATGATGTGCCCCATTTCTGGCCCAAAGAAACTAGCAGAAAATAAGTCTGCATGGTTTTAAGCCACTAAATTCTGAGGTAATTTGTTATGCGGTAATAACTAACCAATAGATGAGGGCACTTGCTCTTGCTTTGGCCAATGAAATGTAGATGGGGAAATGGATGTCATTTCTTTGAGGAGCTTTAAAAGTTAGTGTATTGCTCAACATATTTATTTTCACTGTGTCATGTCAACTGTTGACGTTCCAGGTGGTGGCCGGATTCTGCCAGGAAGGCACATGTAGCAGAGCCACAGGCCAATATGCAATGAACACATAGCATACATGGGAAGTAAACTTCTGTCTTACAAGCTGCTAAGATTTGGTGATTATTTGTTGAATCAGCATGCACTAGCTCAGGATTTGTCCATGTTAGTAGTATTGACAGTCTGCCGTTTGATTCTATGTTGTAAGAAGCTTTGCTGTGCATTGTATGACTTTTAGCTGCATCCCTGACCACTAGCCACTGGACGCCAGCAGCATTGCCCATGCACTCCTCCACCTTGTCAGTCCATGGTCACCGAAACTGTCTTCAGACATCACCAAAAAGCCCTTGGGGATGAAACTGTCCTTGTCTGAGAACCGCTGTTCTAGTCTATCCTGACTGATAAGGTCAGTTCTCTCTCTTCCTCACTGTCTGTAGCTCTCTTGGCATAAATGAATTATTTTGCCCTGACTGAATGCTGGTGAATCCTTCTTTAGCTGCTAGTCATACCTAAATTCTTTCTAATATAGGCTTTTTACCTCTTTGAATAGAGTTCTGAGATAGGAACTGGAACAATATGATGCTCTCAATTTTGGGTGTATGACCCACATCCGGTTTAAAAAAAAAAAAACTTTAACCTGAGTAAATTTTGGAAATCTAGGCTGATCGCAAGGTGTCACTACAAGAATAGCTGCGCTGCCACAATTCCTAAGCGTTTATATTTTTCAGGCTCGGTCCAGGAACTAGCCCACATTTCCAAATCCCTGGTACACTGTGCAAACTCCTAACTGATGTAGCTGAAGCCCTTCCCACTAGGTTTGGGGTCAGGAGAAAGCACCCTTCATCCCTGTGTCCATGTATGGAAGAGAGGTGAAGATAATTCTCCAAGGAAATGTATTTCTCATATAATCTCCAACTCCTAATCCTTTTAGACCTTTGATGTTAGCTAGGGATTAAAATCACAAAACTAGCTTTAAAATTCTTGATGACCTTCCATTTCGAATGCAATCTCTATTGTTATGAACCGTCAACTGAAATTGACACTGAAGTAAATCCATTATAGCATTCATTATAATAGTATATTTTCTGAATTAATTCATAGTATTTTAAAATTCTGAAAATAAAAATCATACTCTGAATCTATGCCACAACACAGTCTGTTCAGCTCAGCTGACTGAAAGCGTCATTTTCACTTTGAGTTTAATCTAGAACGAGTTTAAGATTTCTCTTTGCTGAGTAACATATATGTGGCCTCTTCTGTGTAACAAACTCCAGCCTACTCTTCAGTTGCTTCTCCTCCTTGGTTTTATCAAACCAAACAGAATTTACTCTGGAGTTGAAGGTCTTTAGGATTTACATCTCCCATCCGTCTTCTTCTTTTAAAGTTTTTCAAAGTCTATTTATTTATTTTAACGGTTTTATTGCACTTTGTTATTTAAAAGCTGCACATATTTAATATATACAACTTGATGAGCTTAGATTTATGCATACATCTGTGAAACCATAGCCGCAAACAAAATAAGTATATCTAGCACCTCCAAAAGTTTTCTCCTATCCTGTAGGTTTTTGTTTTGTTTTGTATGTGTACGTGTTTGTATGTGTATGTTAAGAACACTTACTATAAGATCCACTCTCTTAAAAGAATTTTTAAGCACACATTACAGTATTGTAAACTACTATTTTTTGCCTCTTGTATGATCTCAGGAAAAGAGACTCTTCCCATATTCTCGTCTTTGTCTCAGCACACCTGATCATGACTTAACAAAAGAAGCCTGTTCTAGATTATTGCAATTTGGGAAATGAGAAAGTAGGAGGCAGAGGGGCAGAGACTAGGAAAAGGAGAAACAGAGCATCTTTTTGTTGTCTTTTCATTAAAATATAATCAGAAAATAATTTTAGAATGTATTTTGCTAGACGACAAATTTAGAGACGCTTTACTCAGAACGATTTTGTAAGGTCTACCTAATTTTTCCCAATTATATAATTATGGTTTACATTTTAATCAGGGCTGGTAAAATTGCTCTTTAATATTCACTTTATTCATATTTAGGTTTTTTAAAAACTTTTTATTTATATGAAAAATTAGTGTGATTTTTACACTTCTAGGAATTCATTTTATTATTTCCATTTAAATAAAAGGTAATAGCCACTCTTCCTTGGACCCATTTAAAAAAACTCTATTAAGGACATTAATTTGGAGATAGGTGTATAATCAGACAGTAAAATATTTATCATCGGACTTTCGAAAAAAATCAACTGAAAGGACGGAAGCAATAGTGACAGTAAGTTCTAATGTCCCTCAAAGAAACAAGATTAATGATGCAAACAATGGAAAACATTAAGAAAATTGTTATTCATATCTTCAGTGAGATTGGAAAGGTTGCTGCATTCAAAGAGATTATGTGGTTATGGAAAAGAAAAAAATTGAAGAACCAGAGTGTTTAGTATAAAACATTGTTGCTGAAATTAACCAGAAAATCACACAGTGAGCATAATGGATATTGCTAACAAAGAGATTAGTAAATTAACTTGAGGAATTATCTAAGAATTCAAAAAGATATTAAAAGGAAATGAGAAAAAAGATAACAAACGTCGAAGATGTATCTCAGAGTCTTGATATTCATGTACCAGAATTTCCAGAAAGACAGTACAGTGTGAATATAATAGAACCAATAATTTAAGGGATAATAGAAGATAATTTCCCTGAAGAAAGATCTGAGTCTTCAGACTAAAAAATTCTGATTAAGTATATGGATGCCCAGTATGCATTTAGAGAATTTATAGCAACACAAATTCTCTAAATGCATACAGTGAGAAAGATCAATTAAGAACTTGGTATTTTTTTATGGTTTGTTTGACCCCTTCAAATCTCATGTTGAAATGTAATCCCCAAGGTTGGAGGTAGAGCATAATGAGAGGTGTTTACATCCTGGTGGTGGATCTCTCATGAGTAGATTAATGCTCTCCCTGGGTGAGAGGGAACTAAGTGAGTTCTTGCCCTATTAATTCTCAAGAGAGTTCCCCAGAGAGCTGATTATGAAAAAGAGCCTGGGACCTTCCCCTTCTCTCTCTTGTCACCTTTCTCCCAGGTGACTTCTGCAGATGCTGGCTCCCCTTTTCATTCCACCATGAGTGGAAGCAGCTTCAACCCCACTCTAGATGCAGATGCCAGTGCCATGCTTCTTGTACTGCCTGCAAAACCATAAGCCAAATAAACCTCTTTTCTTTGAAAATTACCCAGCCTCAGTTATTCCTTCTTTTTTTTGAGATGGAGTCTCACTTTGTCGCCTGGTCTAGAGTGCAGTGGCATGATCTCCGCTCATTGCAACCTCCATCTCCTGGGTTCAAGTGATTCTCCTGCCTCAGCCTCTCGAGTAGCTGAGATTACGGGTGCCCACCACCATGCCCAGCTAAGTTTTGCATTTTTAGTAGGGATGGAGTTTCACCATGTTGGCCAGGTTAATGTTAAACTCCTGACCTCAGGCGATCCACCTGCCTTGGCCTCCCAAAGTGCTGGGATTACAGGTGTGAACCACCATGCCCAGTCAGGTATTCCTTTATAGCAACACAAATGGACTAAACCAAGTGGTTTTATATTTGCAATATGAAATGCTTGATGATAACCCAGCATTGTCTAGAGAGCTCTGAGAGAAACTCACTGAGAGCTCTAGAATTCTACATCCAAGTAAATGTCATTGTATTTAAATTTTCACTATAGATAGTAAAATGCAATAGATATAACATTCCGAAAACAGGTGCCAGACCAAAATGGGAAGTTTCAAGAGGTTTAGGTGAAAATATACTTTAAAACGTCTTAAATGATTAACATTGAGTCAAAGAGGGTTAGCAGGTACATTGTGAAGTAAAAAAGACATTTTGAGGAACGTGCTGGTGTCCTATAAATCCAACCCATCAAGGGGACTTGGACATGGCATCCTGTCTCATAGCTCAAGTCCAGTGAAAGGGATTAATGAACTTCATCAAAAACAGATTTAATGTAGAAAACTAGCTAACTTTCATAATTTTAAATGCATTGAGTTTTCTCAATGAACTTCAGGAATATGGCAACATCAATAAAATATGACTAGACCATCTACAAAAGGAAAAATTGGAGATCATGAATTTTTACTATCAAAAATTGACAAAATAAAGCTAATATGCACATATACAATTGATATTCATCCCCTTCAGTAAGGTTGATACATTAAGCTGGTGTCTATTTGGAAATATAAACAGCAAAAGCAGGCTGGAAAGCTGCTCCAATGGTGGAAATGAAGGTAGTAAAGGTGAGATGGTGGTGTATAATGGTCTTCACTCTGAGAGTTTGTTAGAGCAAAGGATATGTGACTATTTCCAGTGGGCCAGTTGAAGGCTATGCATGATGCTGAGCCAGATGGGTATTATATTACATGCTCAGGCAAGCACTGTAAGGGAGATGTTGAATATAACTGCAGATTCCAAAAAGGGTAGAAGTGAGTACCAAATAAGGCAAGAATAAATAACCTGAGTCCAGAGTATTATTAGCAAGAGGTATGAATTAAGAATGGCCAAGGGGTATCTCCTAAGAACCACCATACTTGTGCCAGCCAAGTATAGATATTTATTCCTTTCTTATCTTCCTCTCTGCCAGTGTCAATTGGGTAAGTAACATAAGCTGCCATAAGAAATGACCCCCAACCTAAGTACTTTAATACTTCAGAAATCATGGTTATTTCTCATTCCCATCATAGCTTAATTGGGTGCTGAGTGGGCAGTCTCCTTCTACCTGATCATTGACAAAGTTAGCCACCTTTCATTTATTGACTCTGCCTTATAGTGTTTCAAAATCTGGCCAGGAGATAATGACAGAAAGTATGGAAAAGACACACTTAAGGAATTCCATTCTAAGCTACCTAAGACTGCTATTCATCACTTCTATTTGTATTCCACCAATAAAAATTAATCACATGGCCCTAACTAGATGAGGGGAGGTGGGATACCCAGGAAGGAGAAATGGGTTTGTTGAGTATCCAGCTGGTTGTTTTTGCTTCCAACCTTCTGCCTTTAAGTTATAGCTCCAAAGGGGTTGGAAATTGAGCCAGGGAGGAAGAATTGGGAAGAGAATAGAAATTAGCTGTTCTTCACCTTTTTAAACTTGAAGTAGTACTTAGTTAAAGGAGGGAGAGGAACTGTAACTATAAGTAAATTTGGAAGTTTTACTAATATGTGGGATTGGGAATTTTCAGTACAACTTGAGTTTATGATTTGTGTCTTGAAATTTGTGGATTTCCATTGCTTAAAACTAACTACAAAAAAAAAGCAGAAGTATCAGACTTTTCATTGCTGGGGCAAAACTAGCCCCACAGAGCAAAGTTAAAGGAAGTATGTGGAAATACCTTGTGATTGCTTCCCACCAGTTGGGCTAGTTTAGCATACTGGTTACATAAATTCTCATGTATTTATTTTAAACAGTAACTAGCATATTTTGTTCCTTTTCCCTGTGCCTACCTTCATTCATGGCTAGAAGCCCTGGGCTTTTGTTAACTCCAGAAAGGGTTGTAAGCTTACAGGCCAATTATCAAAGTTGACAAATTCTTGACTTCTGGGCCACCAAAGGCACCATTGAGCTGTGAGACAGCAAAAACTACCTAGAAAATGCAAATAGTCGGAACATGTTTTAAAAACACATTCTTTTCTCCTTTATTCACATATCCACACACAACCACAGACACCAGAAATCAGGGAGGTAAAGAAGGGAGTTAGAAATCATGCAATGGGCTGGGTGCAGTGGCTCATGCCTATAATCCCAGCACTTTGGGAGGCCGAGGCATGTTGATCACCTGAGGTCAGGAGTTTAAGACCAGCCTGGACAACATGGTGAAACCCCTACTCTACTAAAAATACAAAAATTAGCTGGGTGTGGTGGCAGGTGCCTGTAATCCCAGCTACTTGGGAGGCTGATGCAGGAAAATCACAAGAATCTTGGAGGCAGAAGTTGCAATGAGCTGAGATTGCGCCACTGCACTCTAGCCTGGGTGACAGAGTGAGACTCGGTCTCAAAAAAAAAAAAAAAAAAAAAAAGAAAGAAAAGAAAAGAAAAAAGGAAAAAAGAGAACAATAAAGAAAAAGACATGATACAACGAACTCATTTCTATTAACATTAAAACTCTGTCAAGGAGATGATAGATTTTTCCTTGATATTTAGAGAACACAGGTGTATAAAACCACTTTTGTTCTGTATTCTCATAGGGACTATCTTGAAAGTGGTAGTCTAACATTAGAACCTATGACCAAGATCATATGAAGTAAAGGCATCTGTAGGAAATAAAGACATGGAAGTAAAAACATCTACTTAGGGTTTTTAGGCACAAGAAAGACTTAAAATTTCCCACCTGTCTTCTGGGGCACTATGTTTTGTTGAGTACAGATGAGTGTACCCATGGGACCTGAATGGGATGGCGAAGGTAGCCGAGAGACTGAGTGGCTAGCAAAAATTGTCAAAGGTGACACAAACAGACCTTAGCTGAAGAAACTGCAGACAGGAGAATAACAAACTAAAATCAGAGAAGTAACAATGGGCCAAGATCTCAGAAGATACTAAGATCTAGAGAGTTGGGATAGAAGTCAAGTTGACAGTAGCAGAAAAGAACGATGTGTATAGCATGTGTTCCTCATCTAGATGAGACCTCCATATACCTGTCATGTTTTGTTCCCCTTCCATGGTTCTTGTATGCCATCTGTATTTATATATCATTTACTAGTAGAGTTATGAAAAACTCACTGCTACTGTTACTGAATGACTAAAGCCTGCTTTAATACAAATATGGGTTAATGGTTCTTAGAAGTGCCCTGATGAAATAGCCAGGCTGCAATATGGGCTCCCTTCTGCCCAGTTCTCTTGGATGCTCGGGATTTCTCTGTTTCTTCTGTGGGTCTCCGAACCTGAGGAGATATTGTGCCTATACTCCAGGATGCTGGCTCCACCCGATTCTTTCATTGTATTCCTAAAGAGCTGAGCTTCTGTTCTCCGTCATCCTTGCATGGCTTGGCTGAGATTCCTGGTGCTCTGTGTGATAACTCCTGCCATCTCCACTTCTCATCTTGGTCTCAGTGTTTTCAAATCACATTTGCTTTTGCCTCTTAACTTCTGGTTTGACACTGGGTGATCTTGGACTTAGTTTCCACAAATTGATTCTCTCTGTGTAATTTGAAATTATGATAAAGTAATTGATATTATTAACTCCATAAATATAAATGGCATCATTCCAGGAATCTAGGCTCTTGTTGAATTCACCAATACATTTTTTATCACAGAAATGAATATGCCATGATATGGAACTCAGAAAATGCATTCAATTCGGGGTTGGTCAACTGCCCTTCATTTATCTTATTTTAGCATTTCCTTTCTGTACTTCAGTATCCTTATAGATACTGAGTATTACCAAGCATAATAGACAAACAGAGTAGATTGTGGACTGTTAACATTCTACCTGAATCAAGGTGCCTTTGGTCTTACATACATAATGATGAATAATTAGAATAAGCAAGACATTTTCCTGAATATAAAGAAGGCTACATAAAGCAAAAATATATTCAAAGATGAAAAATAAGCTATGTTGAAACTCAGAGTATTTGAAAGATACTGGCAATACTCATACCAATGGAAAATTTTTATAGGATTGATAATGCTTCACAGTACATATTCATTTGGAATTTCGGTTTGTTCGTCTCTTTGGATGCTTCATATTAGACTGTAACCTCCCTAAAACCACAAATCAAATCTGCTTTATTCAATGCTAGCACTTTGTGAACATTCATTAAATAAGAATACTGAATGGGTGCTCCTTAAGGAAAAAAAAAAAAAGAATAATTTCCATCACCTCCAGCTTCACTTCTCTTCCCTTTTTTCCTGGACTTGTACCCAGAACAAAGGGAAAAATTGCTATTTCTGTCTAGGAGACAAGTTTCTGGCTCTGTTTTTCTCCTGCTTGGTGGTTTTTACCTTTATACTTATAACCTGTGAAAAAAACACAACTTAGACATTTTTCTTAGTGTATGCCTCAGAGTCCTCTGAAATAAAATTGGAAAAAAGATTACAAAGTAAAAAAAAAATTATGGGGAGCTCTGGGACAAATAAAAGAACAAAGAGTTTTCTTTAGAGGAGAATTCCTCAGTCTTCACTTGTATTACATTTAGAGATAACTTTTGTTCTATGTAATATTCATACATTTTTATACTTGTTGGAAAAACAAAGAAGGCCCTTTAAGGCTGAAGTGGCTGGATGGGGTTTTCTTTTCTGTCTCACTCTTCATGGAGAGCTGGAAGAATCTCACACACATCCACTGGAAAGAGCCTATATCCTGGAGCAGGATTAGGGTGGTGGGTAAAGGGACTGGAGAAAATAAAGGCACCATATAGGAGTGAGGAAAATTAGTTGAAAGACCAGTGGGAAAATGAATATCTAGATCAGCGACCTAATTGAATTGATAATGACTTAACTGGAAGTGTAAAATACTATTTTAAACCATACTTCTGATTCTAGACTCATAATAATTTCGTTTGGAAATGAACTATGACTTAGACATTATAGGCATTAAAAAGACAGTTCATGAATATACATTAAAATTAAAATATAATGATTATTCTATTTTATAACTCTTCTTACTTTGGATATAATAGGGCTTTTCATTTTTAAAATTAAAAATATAATTAAACTACAGTAAATTTTACCTTTTAGTGTAAATTTGTGTGGCCCTATTTATTCAAGGCTTCCTTTTTAACTCCTAGCAGTCACAGATCTTTTTCTTCACATATGCTTTGTCTTTTCCAAAATGCCATACACATGAAAGCATGTCATATGTAGCCTTTAGACATTGGCTTATTTCACTTAATATGTTGTATTTGAGATTTATTCTTATTGTTGTTTGTGTCAATAGTCCGTTCCTTTGTATTGTTGGACACTATTCTGTTGTATAAATGTACTATGATTTGTTTATTCATTCCCCAGTTCAGGGACATTTGGGTTGTTTCCATTTTTTTCTCTGATTATGTATAAAGCTGGCATGAACACGAATCTTTAAATAAGATTACATTTTGTGTCATTGGTGTAATACATTCTTTTTAATATACATTATAAACACACTTGCTACTTTTTTGCTTTCATTATGTGTTAGGGTTGAAGTCTAAAAAAGTGGTCACTAGACACATTTGGCTAGTTTAAACTAATTAAAATTAAATAAAACTTAAAACCAATTACTTATTAATGCTTGACACATTTCAAGTGTTCAACAGCCATGTGTGGCTAGTCTTATTGGTGGAACAGAAATAAAGTTTAATTGTTGGAGAAATTCTACTGGACAAAGCTGCCTTAGAACCTTGAAAATAAGGTTAAAAACCGTATTTTATTTAACTTCTTTATGTTATTTCTGGCATTCTTTGTTTTTTCTCAGTAGATCAAAGTTTCTGTCTAAAATCATATTGCTTCTGCTTGATTATTTTTCTTTAACATTTTTTTGTAGTAAAAGTTCACCACATAACATTTCTCGATTCTTGTTTTTCTGAAAAAGTCTTCTTCTTTTTCTCCATTTATGAAAGATATATTTGTTAGATATAGAATCCTTGGTTGACTTTTTTTCCTTTCATTACATTAAAAATGTCACTTCATTGTTTTCTTTTCTTTTTTTTTTTTTTTTTGAGACGGAGTCTTGCTCTGCCGCCCAGGCTGGAGTGCAGTGGCCGGATCTCAGCTCACTGCAAGCTCCGCCTCCCGGGTTCGCGCCATTCTCCTGCCTCAGCCTCTGGAGTAGCTGGGACTACAGGCGCCCGCCTCGTCGCCCGGCTAGTTTTT
>NC_045448.1:80239104-80285338 GCF_002776525.5 Piliocolobus tephrosceles | reverse complement strand
TTTTTTTGTATTTTTTAGTAGAGACGGGGTTTCACCGTATTAGCCAGAATGGTCTCGATCTCCTGACCTCATGATCCGCCCGTCTCGGCCTCCCAAAGTGCTGGGATTACAGGCTTGAGCCACCGCGCCCGGCCACTATTTTCTAGCACACTTAATTTCTGAGGTGAATATGCTATAGTTGTTATGCATGTAATGTACATTTTTTCCCATCTAGATGCCTTCAAGATTTTATTTATTTTGTTTTTTGGCAGTGAATATCATGTGTTTATGTGTGTGTGTATGTGTGTGCATTTGTGTGTGTACATGTGAGAGTGAGGGAGAGATTGAGAATGTATGTGTGTAAGCTTATCTGGTATTCTCTGAGTTTCTTGGGTTTGTTATTTATTTTTGTCTTTTTTACTTTTTCAAAATTATTGGGTATTACCTCA
Source organism: Piliocolobus tephrosceles (assembly GCF_002776525.5). Lineage (NCBI taxonomy): Eukaryota > Metazoa > Chordata > Mammalia > Primates > Cercopithecidae > Piliocolobus > Piliocolobus tephrosceles. The sequence goes on along the minus strand of NC_045448.1, from coordinate 80,284,910 downwards.
ATGCTCAAATAAATAATTTGAAACATGGAAGCAACTCAAAACTGAGGAATAGGTCGAAGCTGGAAGAGTTTGAGGTGCACGCTAGATGCTTAGATTGCTATAAAAAGAACTTTTAAAGGTGATTCTGGTGAGGACTCAGGAAGAAAAGACAAGAGCTAAAGAGAAAGCCTCCATTTTCTTGGAGAATGCAAAGTAATCATGAACAAAATATTGGCAAAGATATGGATGGTCAAGGTCATTGTTATGAGGTCTCAGACAGAATTGAGTAACATTATTATCAGAAACTAGAGGAAAAGCAATCCCTGTTATAAAGTGGCAAAGAACTTGGCAGAATTCTCTTCATGTTCTAGTGTTCTGTGGAAGGTAGAACTTGAAAGCAATAAAAATGTATATTTAGAGAAATTAAATTGGATATTTAGCTGGTGAAAATTCTAAGCAAATTGTTGAAGGTTGTTTGGTTCCTGTATAGTAAAATGAGAGAAGAGAAAAGTGACTTGAAGGTAAAATTATTAAGCAAAAAGAACTAGAACGTAAGTATTTGGAAAATTCTCAGCCCATCTGTATTGCAAAAAGTGAGAAAGCATGTTTGGAAGAGAATAGTAAGGGTGTAGCCAATTGACAGTTTGATAAGGAGATTAGTATGGGTATGAACTACAGGCTTACCAAACCACCCCTGCAGAAAAAATGCTAGTTTAAACTGAAAGAGGCAAAAAATGGGATGGAATGAAGAAAAGCTGTTAGATTTCTTGAATTCTGTGTGATATGATTATAGAAATATTCAGCTGCAAATGGGCACTATTCTTCAAGACAAAGAAAGAATGACCACCAAGGTGATTCAGAGGTCATCAAGTCTACTTCCTTGATTTTGAGGGGTGGGACCATTCTTTCTTTCAAAAGGCCAGATGGATACTCTCCAATGCCCTGGGAGTAGGCCACCTGGCAGACAGAGCTCTAGAATTGAGACTCCTGCCTGGCAGGGCTGCACAGGCAGTACCACCACCTGAAGGCAGGGCATGAAGTCAAAGAAGATTATTCTCACGCCTTCAGTTCTCATAGAGCTTGCCTTGCTAGCTTGTGGACTTATTTGAGATTTATCACCCTTTTCTTCTTTCCTACATCTTCCATTTGAAAAGGGAATGTCTACCCTGTGCTTGTTTTGGAAGCACATAACTTGTTTGATTTCACAGGTTCACAGCAGGAGAAGAATTTTGCCTCAGGATGAATTAGACATGGGGTGTCACTCATATCTGATTTGGATGATATTTAGATGAGACAATGAACTTATAGTCTTTGTCTTGATGCTGAGAAGCATTAAGACTTTGGGGATGTTGGGGTGAAATAAATGTATTTTGCATGCAAGAACAACATGAATTTTAAGGGGCCAGGGTCAAATTCAATGGAATAAATGTGCCTCCCTAAAATTGATATGTTAAAATCTTAGCCTCTAATGTGATGGTATTAGGAGGTAGATTGTGAGAACAGAGCCATCAGGAATGGGGTAAGTGCCGTTATTAAGGGAGCCATGAGAACCCTCCGTCTCTTTCTTCCATGAGAGGATATAAGGAGAAGTTGGCTTTTACAACTCAGAAGAGCACCCTCATCCAAACCCAGTCATGCTGGTGCCCTGGTTGTCCAGCCACTAGAACTGTGAGAAATAAAATTCTGTTTTTTATAAGTCACTCAACCTATAGTATTTTTAATAGCATCTCAAACTGACTAAGACACATATAATGGCAGCAATTCAAATTCCAACATTTAATAATCACATGGCAGGCTCATCCACACTTGAACATGATTTAGATAAATGTGGAGGAGTCTGCCATGTGAAGAAGGCTAGGCTAGCCTTCTAGAGATGTGCCATAGCCAACATCCAGCCTATAATTACTTTTCTCATAAAAATTTTCATTATGCCATCTATCTTTATTATAAGAATTGTTACAAACCTTCAATTCTTCAACAAAATGCTGTGATATCATTTGACCGTCTTTAATATGGATCCTAAATATAAATGCAAGCTCAGGCATTGAAAATATATGGTTGTATTTCGTGAAGTAACGTTAAGAACATTAACCTTTTAGACTATCAAACATGCAAAAACACAAATGTAAGATTTTGCAAGAATATTAGAGCCCCCAAAACATGTCTGAATGACTCAGTCTATGCACCAAATTTAGTTATACAAAGAGTGTTCCACATCAATGAGAGTAAAATAAGAAATATCTTCAACTCAATTACAATAATTGATTCCAAATCAGAGGTGGACACAATGGATGCCTCAGAACCATTCAAATAAGTGATTCATCTATGATTCTGTGATACATTCCTAGGAAGACAAAACATCCAGCATGTCAATTTTATAAAAACTTCTCCAGTATTTGATAATTATTACCAGTGAAGAAACAGTATTCTGGCTCAAGATGGACATTTCCTAAAGTGAAGTATCCCATATTAAATGCACAACACTCTAAGGCTAAAGAAAGCACTCTGCAAAATTAATACAGGCTGCTCCATTATTGAATTGCTTGCTTTTGTAATATCCCTTCTTGCCTTCCTCTGGTTCTCAGTTTCATATTACCTCTGGGCTACTTTGGATTTACAGTTTTATAGAGAAAAGCTTTTTATTATTGTTATTATTTTTAGAGACAGGGCATTTTTTTTGTTGCCCAGGCTGGACTTAAACTCCTGGGCTCAAATGATCCTCCCGCTTCAGCCTCCTGAGTAGCTAGGATGCCCAGCATTATCTGGGAAAGCTTTTGATGTATCATAAATTACCGCTGCTTGATATCACCTGCCTCCTAAATAATCTGATGTTTATTCACTTTTTCTGATACTGATATAACCATTTTTAAAACTTTCTTTAACCCCAGCCATGCTGGGTTGTCTTATGATAACATTATTTTTCCAAGTTCTATCTTTCTTTATGTAAGGCAATGAAAGAATGTTTCCATTTCTACCATTCTATAGTGAAGTTATTTGGAGGGCAAGATAATTGCCTCTTAATAAGAGGTGCTAAAGTGCTTGAGTACTGAACATATGGATCTATGGGCACAAGCTACATTAATGCTGATGATCCCAGTACTGGCAACCCTTCTACTCTCAAGATCCCAGAATGACCTGTGGAGAACTTCAGGCTTTCTTTTCCACATAATCACTTTCTTGGAGTACTGCTGAAATCTTTGCTTCCAAGGTGTCAGGTGGTTTTCACATTATTTTTGTACAACATTGTTGAGCCAAGAAGAATGGTGAATGGTCCTGCTCATTTAAGATTATATCCAAAGAAAGAATATTCTAGGTGGCTATCCTCCCAGCAGAAGCTACACACCATATGTCAATTTTAAACAGAAGCCATCACAATATATGTCAACTCACCAAAGTGTCCTAATGCCTAAACACAATATCTCAGCTACATGAAAAGCAGGATTTTTTTTTTTTTTGAGACAGAGTCTCACTCTGTCAAGTGCAGTGGTGTGATCTTGGCTCACTGCAACCACTGCCTCCTGAGTTCAAGTGATTATCCTGCCTCAGCCTCCCAGGTAGCTAAGATTATAGGCTCACACCATCACACCTGGCTAATTTTTGTATTTTTAGTAGAGACAGGGTTTCACCATGTTGGCCAGGCTGGTTTCGAACTCCTGACCTCAGGTGATCCTCCTGCCTTGGCCTCCCAAAGTGCTGGGATTAGAGGCGTGAGCCACCATGCATGGCCAAGAGCAGAATTTATTATACTTTTATGTTAGCACAGTTTTCCTCCTGTCCTCAAACGTAACTCTATATGAGCAGTTAATAAAATAGAGAAGTTATCTACCCAGCAAAGGCTGGTAAGCATTGATATTCTAGCCAGTTTCACCACATAATCATTTTTAAATGATGTGATACCTGGGTGACTCTTCATAAATGGGGAGACTGGCATTGAAAGGACACATCCCAGCTTCCACTCAAAATGTTCCAGTACAGTGCACTTTCCAGCCACAGACAAAATAAGAACACAGGGCAGCATGTACTCTATCCATATTTCTATCTCTATTCATTGGCTTTTCAACACTAGAGTCAGCACCTGGCACAGAATAGCAACCAATATGTTTATTGAGTTCTACTAAATAGAACTTGCTGCTAGAAGGTACATCTCTGTTCCCCTTCTTGTCTTTAAATCATGCAACCACACATACTTAATAATTATCTATCTGCAACAGGTACTATGCTAGGTACTATAGACACTGCCATGAACAAAACAGACGCATTTCCTGTACTGACATAGCTTATATGTTGCTTTTCTGTGTCATATACTCTGGCTGCTTCTCTGAATCTAGGTAGAAAAATATTGTGCCAAAAAAGAGTCACTTAAGGCATCAGGGCCTTAGGGATTTACATCATTTGTAACTTAGTTCTCCAAAAAGAGAGAACTAAGTTTGACCAAACTAATTTGAGCCATTTGACCACATGGCTCAAATCAGATGAGCTGTTCCTGGAGGCTGTCATTCCACAAGTCTTACTGGGAGGGCAGCGCCTAGAACACTCTTTCTTTGAATCTCTAGGTAAGTTATCTTGAAGAGGAGCATGTCTGTGTTTTGTATTTCCTCAGGAAATCTTTGAGAGTGGTATGCTTCCTGAGCCCTTACATATCTGATAATATTTTTTTCTGTTGTCTTTACATAAAAATGACAAGTTGACAGAATACGGAATTCATCAATCATGAATCTTATCTTTTATATCTCTGTAGGTAATTTCTCCAGTTTTCTGACATTTATTTTCATTCCAGAAAAGTTTGAGGACAATCTAAATTTGTTCTTATTTTTAAATTTTCCCTTTCATATTGGTAAAATTCTTTATCACTGAAATTAATAAATTTAACAACATACAATGCACAGACTATACATTTTCCTGTATGAATCTCTCATTCTCATCACCTCAAAATTTTCTCTTTAATTAAAAAAATATTTGCTATTGTGCATTGGCTACTGACTTTGCTCTATCAGGTATTGTTAGTTCTTAAGCTATATCTTCACAAATTGTCTTCCGAAGTGACAATTTATTCTCTCATTTTCATATTTTTATTCTTTTTCTTCATCAATTTTACCTTTATATTGCTGATTTGACATTATGTTCTTTTCAAGTTAGATTTTTATTTCATATCTGTGTTTTTGGTCTCCTTAGGGTCACATGTTAACTTGTGACCACTGATGGACAGCCAAACTTTTTCTGGAACTTTTGTTGTCCTTCTTAGATAGGTGTGATGGCCCAACTAAATCATTCAGATATGGTGTGGGTGCCTGCCCAGGACTTTGTTAAATGAGTAATGAATGTGGATTGCTGCTGATTCTAGAGACATTTGTATGAGGAGGGGACTGAAGCCACCTGGTTCCTGCTTCTTTAAGGACTCCCAAAAATGGTATCAATGTAAACTCTATGAAAATCCTCATGCTATGCACTCAAATGTCTGATACCAGCCAGGTCAAAGGTAAGATTCTGCAGCATCATAACATAAGCACTCACACAGTACCAGGGAACCTCTCTTCTGAAGGGTCCAAGTGAGGAGCAAAGAGGATTTTAAAATGCCTACTTACCAGTAAAAAGAATTGATCATTTATTTTTCAAAGTTGGAGTTTAGAACAAGCACGTTTCTTGTGTCTTAAATAATACAGACAGGTTTCACAAAGTAACTCTGAAGATAAAAGATATTTCAAAGCCATTTTTGCTTACTCTGCCATTGTAGATAAAAATTACTGGGCCATGGCCAGGAACAGTGGCTCACGCCTGCAATCCCAGAACTTTGGGAGGCCGAGGCGGGCAGATCACCTGAGACCGGGAGTTCAAGACCAGCCTGACCAACATAGTGAAACCTCATCTCTACTAAAAATACAAAAATTAGCTGAGCTTGGTGGCACATGCCTGCACAAGCTGAGCTTGGTGGCACATCCCAGCTACTTGGGAGGCTGAGGCAGAAGAATTGCTTGAACCCTGGAGGTGGAGGTTGCAGGGAGCAGAGACAGTGCCACTGCACTCCAGCCTGGGTGACATAGCAAGACCCTGTCTCAAAAAGAAAAAGAAAAAAATACTTAATGGGCCATGGGGCAAAGAAGGAAACATAAACAGTGCAGTATTTAACATTCTTGGTGTACGTAGCGTTGAGGAGTCTAAGTCTAAGAGGCTGATCATGTGTGTGAGTAAGAGAGAAATCTGAATCCTTTTCCATTAAAAGTCTGGTGTTGCACTGGCCAAACCCAGACATAAGGAGGGTAGAGAATGGGAAAAATCATTCTGGCAGCATTGTGGATAAAGGATGGAATGAAGGCTGAAAGCTGATTTAGGAAGCAATAATTCAGGTGAGAAATTGGCCTATTGTGACAATGTGGACAGAGAAAGTGAGAACATTTTTAGATATTTATATAATACAATAAAAACAACTCAGCAACCTACTGATTGTAGGAGAAATATATAAAAAGAGCTTAGAATAATTTCCAGTTTCTGTACTAAGTGATCAAATTGATGCTGAAACCAAAAGGGATATTAGAAAAAGGGGAGATTTTGAGTTGAAAGAGGGTGTGAACGTAGAACACAATAAATTCACTTTGGACCTATTAAGTTTAAAACACATATAGTTAGACTGAGGTGATTATTTCATGATGTATATGTATATCAAATTATGAAATTATGCACTTTAAACGTATACAATCCTTGTCAAATATATTTTAATTTAAAAAACAATAAATATAAGGTTACCAGGTAGAGATATTCAACATGATGTTAGATATATGGTCTAGAATTTTATAGAGAGAATTAAAAGGAAGATACAGATTCTGAGGTCATCAGTGTATTACCACCTGGAAAGATTACAAAAGAAGACACTGGGTAATGTCCTAGGTACACAGGATACAACAGTAGAAAAACAGACCAAGTCCCTACCCTGGGAAGACGACATTCTATTAGAAGAAGAAAAGCAATAATCAAATAGGAAAATACGTAAGTTGTATAATTTTAGACTGTTGTTTAAAAAGACTAAGAATACACTCTTAAAGGATGCTAAAATGTAAGAGTTGAAAGAACAGAAAAAAAATTATTTGCAAAGAATCAAGAAGGAGAAGTTGAATTGAATAGGTGTAGAAAAATCAAAGGCCAGTCAAAGAGGAGTGATCAAAAGGACCAATGCTAAAGATATTAAACCATCAGTAAATTTTCTTCTTGATTGTGTTCAAGGTCTTATGACTTTGTCTTTGTAATCAGAACTGCCAGAGAGAGCATATGGAGTTCTGGCTTTGCCATTCTGATTGCTGATTTTAAAACAAATCTTACCATATTTTTGATGTCTCATTCCTAAAATGTTCCTACGAGTAAAACTGAGTAATTCTAAAGGAATTTAAAATTATATATTCTTTATCCAAGTTGATTATAGCTATCTCATTTCTCAGGCAAGGAAACTTATCCCTCAGGACATGTGGAAGAAAATGTATATATCCTGATGTTGCTCTCTTTGAATAAAAAAATACTTTTCAGTTACAATACTTGCATATTCCTCTATTGGTAACTATTTTTTCCTAAAAATACAATTTGTCTGTATGTTTGTAATAATGTTAAAAGTAAACTAGATTATTTTCTGTCCCTAGAACTCTGAGTAGAAGTTCACAGTAGCAAGTTATTTTTCTTTGCAATGCAGTTGTTTGTCTTAGATGTTGAATGTAACACCTTGAAGAGTCTTCTGAGGTATATGATTTTGTTCATCAAATTCATTATTTAGTTGCTTTTCTATGTTGCTTAGAATAGAATCAGTGTGAGAAGTTTTCATCTTGAATGTACTTCATCTTGAATGTAATTATATTTTAAATTCTGTCAGGTTTTACTAGCACTGTTAATGCATTTAAGTGTGCATAAAAGCCCAATTGTTTTATCCATTTCTTTCTTTCATGGGAAAGAATTGGAGTGTCAAGATAGTTATATTTGAATTAGCTGTAACCCAGGCAGAAGCTTTTCTGTGGCATGCATTTTTTAGAAATGGCAGGGGAATAAGTTTCACAGTGGGCAGCATCACTTTGAAAACATGATTATTAATCTTTTTTGGAGCAAAAATGCAATAAAGAAATTGGTTCAGCAGGATGAGAGCCTAAACATTCTTGTATTTGTTGCATGGTGTGAGATGGAAAATAAAATGGGTAAGGTTATAACCAAAATTCATTCTCCCTAGGAAGTTTTCACTGTAAAGCATGGCAAATATATAATAAACTTTTATTTTTCCTTTTTTAACTTGAGAGGGCACCAACTCTTCACCTTGTTAAGTACAGAGAAAATAATGGCCTTTTGATGGGCTCGTGCTAGGTTGAACTAGAAAACCACATCATTAACAATCCCATTGTGACGAAAAAATAAGTGAGTGGAAGAATTTTGTTATATAGCTTCCAAGTGTTTCTAATAAAAAACCTCACTAATGCACACAGACAACCACTATCCAGCAAAACTATTGCCCAGGAGACAGTACAAGACATTCATGCTTACTCACTCTAGTCATGTTTGGTGTTGATCTCATAGGGCAACATTAGGGAATTATATTTCTTTTCTTCAAACTCCTCTCATTTTGTAAAAAGAGAAGACTTCATGACTCTTACAAGAAATAAAATGATGCTGTTTTAGTGTTTCATTAGGTGATATAAGAATAGTTAAATCATGTGAAGACACAAGAAATGATCACATCCAAAAGCTCTGAGAATCTATACGGAACTTTCTATTACAGGGCAAAGTAGCACTGTATCTTCTATTGAGACTTTGGTCCTAAACTTTAAACTAATTCCTCCTGAGATGCTTAATTCTATGGAGAGCTTAACTACATTGACTAAGTGTAGGTTACCTGAGCTTAAGGTTTACTCTGGATATTTCCAGCACAGATCCCGCAACTGCATCTTATTTTGTAACTATAATGTGAGGGAAGGCTGCTGATGCCAGGAACTGTCTATTTGCCAGCAGTGGCTAGAGGGAACTAGCTTGGTTCTATACTTCAGACCTTTTTAAATCAGGGTACTATCTCCTGGGATGAAATGCTAGTTGAGAGTAAAAGGAGCGGTATGGAAGGGAAAGAGTGAGGGAGAGTGAGCAAGTGGGCTTATGATTTTTTACTTTAACATTGTCAATTCTCCCTTCGTTAACCCAATGAGCAACGTGATGTTCGCAAACTCAGTCAACCTACTGCACTGTCTCTTTTTTCCCTCCTTAGGGAAACACTCACAGAGTTTCTGTAACTAAGGTAGGCAGAAAAAGAGCTTTGATAATTCGCATGAGGCTAACTGACAACATATATGTTTCTAATATGAGCCTTATAACTGGGTTTGATCTGGTTTCATTGGATATATGATTCAAATGCTCATAAAGTTCAACACAATAGAATGGAATTCATTAACATTTTATTTTCCCCCCAAATGACCCACTTGTATTTATAATCATTTCCTTTCGTGTTCGAAAATCAATATTTCACTTTTTTTTTTTCTATTAGAAAAATGTACCAGGTCATTCAACACTGTGAACTGTAGGCCTCAGAAATGTAATAATTAAAATAAATGTTTTATGAATGCATGTTTGCTGTGGAATTTGGAAAGGGAAAATTTCATGGTAGCTCTTCTATTCACTAAATTTTAATAAACTTGTTATTCCAAAATACTTCCCTGAACACGTTGAATTCTAATTATTTAACCCTTTGAAATGTCCTGTTTTCCCTCCATTTGTAGTCTTAACACATATACTTGAACTGTTTTTGTTTTCTTCTTTCCACAAGGGTAAAAACAAATAAAACATGAAATTGCTCTGTCCTGGGCAGAAGTTTAGTGCTGAGATTGCAGGTTTAACAATTTCAGCATTCTAACCAAGTGCCATTTTACTGTCCAGATTTCAATTGTTCCAAGAGTAGGAAAAAAGAATCTTTTCTAAAACATACGCCAGAATTTGGGATAATAGTGGGTCCATGTTATAAAATACATACAAAATGCAACAGAATCTACAAGCTGATGTCAATTTGTCTTGGAGAAATTAGAGAAATTCAAAGCTTTCTCAAAAGAAATAACATACAATTCCATTCTATTTTAATACAGCACCAAATGAGATGCAATTTTAAATACTTAAAACACAACCACAAAATAACTTTAATAGATTTGGAATTGTATTTAATATTTGTGCATTTAATTCATGCAAATAAAAACATATAAATCAAAGGGCTTTAAGAATCTTTATTAAAGGATTCAGCATTAACTGCCGAATATATAAAAGTTTATGAAAAAAAGGACTAGATGTAGAATCTCAACATTTTTAGCATTGTAGGAGTCTTTAATGAGCAAAAGACAGTTTCAGTTTTAGGAGATATTATAAACTGACTGATTTAGAGGTTTGTGGTTTACTCACTTTGAAGTAAAAGTAGTCACTCTCTTAATGTGATCCCTTACCTGGACACTCTCAAACTTTGTAAGATATTTCTAGGTCTAACTTATCATATTTTAAAGTAATTTAAAATAATTTAAAGATATAATTTTAAAATTTAATAATATAAATTATTAAATCATTTAAATTATAATTTTATAATTTAAAGATGTAATTTTAAATACTTAAAATACAACCACAAAATAACTTTAATAGATTTGGAATTGTATTTAATATTTGTGCATTTAATTCATTCAAATAAAAATATAAATCAAATAATTCAGCCTGCATATTTGTTCTGTTTGTGATTTTTTAAAATTATTGAAAATAATTGAAAATCTTACAAAACATCATCTGTTTGAAGGATGTTAGAAAAGAGAGGGTAGAAAAATAGGACTGCACATTTATTGCTTAATGGTTTAACTTCAGTTATAAATACACACATATTATACATATCTATGTGTGTATATGTGCACAGGTCTGTATACGCATGTGTGTGTATATACGTGTGTGTGTTTAACATCATTGGATTATTATCACCCATTCAATTGTTAGCTGGCATACACTGCTCTTTTCTGTTATTCTGCAGAGCAGGGTGCATCACAAGTGATCTCTGCACTTGCTGAGGCAACTATTCTCTCTCCAGCAATTTCTGCCACTGCTTGGGTTTGGAAATTTCCTCCCTGCTCACCTCCACTGGCAGCACGTTCACCTCACCTAAGGCCCTCTGGTTCCACTCTTAATGCTCCAAAAATGTAATGAGTGTAAAGAGAATTTTCCTCTCAGGAAAACAATAATGGCTAGATCAGTGATACACTATGGGTTCATAAAGAAAGTGAGTCTATTTGATTTGTCTATTAACCTGGAAGAGCACATTGAATATTTTTTCTTTTTTAGAATAAGTACAGGCACACATTGATCTTTTACTGAAAAAGAAAACATTTAAAGGTACATATAAATAAGAACAAAATACTTTTATTTAGCCCTAGATCCCAATAATTTTTTTAGAACTCTTTTCCTAAACGGTTTACAGTACAACCTTTTATATTTAAGTTTGCAACCATTTCAAGTTAATTAGTGTATAAAGTACGAAGTTTACACTGAGATTTTGAGCCTATAAATGTTTGTTTTCTCCAGTAACATTTGTTAGAAAGACTATTCTTTCTCCTTCAATTGCTTTTTTACCATTGTCAAAAATGAGTTGGGTATATTTACTTGTGTCAATTTCTGAGTTCTCTTTTCTGTTCTGCTGACTTATGTCTCCATCTCTCCACCAATATCATGTGCCTTTTCATATAAACTTAAAATAGGTTTATCTATATGCATAAAAAAAATGTAGCTGGAGTTTTTATATGATTGCCGTTAAGTCTACCCATCAATTTGGAGAGTTGACATCTTTGCTATCTTGAGTCTTCCAAACCATTAATAATGTTCGTTTGAATTTATTTAATTCTTCTCTCAATTTTTTCATGCACATTTTGTCATTTTTGCTATCTTGATTCTGCATGTCTTGTCAGATTTTTGCTTAAATATTTTCTTTAGAGCAATTGTAAAGGTATTTTCAGTTTCCACACATTCATTGTTAGTTCATAGAAATATGATGAATTTTGGAGGATGGATCATTTATCCCGTGAACTTGCTAATTATTATTATTTCTACAAGAATATTTTTAGTTTCACTGAGACTTTACAAATACAATAGTATAATGTGCAATAGATGCCACTTTCCTTCTTTCTTTTTTTATTCCTATCAGTGTGCCTTGCTCATGTTTTGCCCAATTGTGCTGCTTAGAACTTCTAGTGCTCTGTCAAATAGCATTGTTGAGAGCAGACGTCTCTGCCTTGTTTCCACCCTGTGGGGAAAACCATTCATTCTTTCATCATTAAGCATGACATAGCTGTTTGTTTTTGATAAATAGTCTTGATAAAGTTCAGGAAATTTCTTTGTATGTCTAGGCTTCTGAAAGTTTTTATCATAAAATTGTGCTGTATTTTGGTAAATGCTCTTTCTGCATCAATTGAGATAAGTAGCGTATGTATTTTTGAATCATGTTTCTCTGTCCAGGTTGATATTCCCTGTGTTTTAATTGACACATGTACACAATTTATATTTAAGATAACTGTAATATGTATGCCAAGGCCTAGGTGTTCTACTTTATAATTTATTTTCTGCTTGTTCATTCTCTTTTTGTTTCCTCTGTTCTCCTTCCTAACCTTATTGTGAGTTATTGAAGTAGTTTTAGGATTACATAATGATTTATTTATACTGTTTTTTAGTACATCTCTATATAATTTTCTTACTATCTTTACCTTATTATTGTTATACATGTGTAACTGATGCCAAAGTCAACTGGCATTGATGTTTTACCACTTTAAATGAAGTGTAGAAACTTTACTTCCATTTAAGTCCTTTTAGCCTCCTTGCTTTTAAAAATAGAATCGCACTGAGTAACACATCCAATACACTGGATGCTGCAACAGGCAGTGTTATAATTTTAGTGTAAACATCAAATATGATTTTAAAAACTTCTGAGATGATGAATAACCTATGACATCCATTTACATTTTCCCATTCTCTTATTTTTTTCTTTCTGAAGTTCCAAGCAATTTTCAGATATCATTTGATTTCTGTTTAGAGGACTTACTTTTCAGCTTTTTAAGAGGAGTTTTGGTAAAACACAAATTGTGTCAGTTTTCCTTCACATAAGGATGCCTTTATTTCTCCTTTCTTTTTTAATGTTATTTTTGCTGGACATAGAATTTGCACTTGACAGTTTTTTTCTTTCAGGACATACATGTTGGGACACATCCTTGTGTCCTACACTGTGTCAGATGAGAACTCTGTTGTTATTTGAATTTTATTTTTATAAGTCCATATAGTTTTGGGGGGGTAGGCTTTCAAGAATTTTTATTTGTCTTCTGTTTTCAGAAATTTTTATATGATATGTTTTGATACGAGTTCTTTTAGGTTTATCTTATTTAGTATTTACTCAGCTACTTCATTCTCTAGGTTTGTGTCTTTGTCAAAATTAAGATGTTTTCAGATATCAATTTATTGACTCTTTTTCCAGCGCCACTATTTCTTTCCACTCTCTTTCTTGGTCTCTGATGATACATAGACTCAATATTATGATGCTGCCTGACAGGTCCCCAAGGGTATTCTCTGTTGTTTCATTTTGTATCTATTTTTGCTCTCTTGTTCAGAATAGAATCAGTAAATCCTACTGATTTGTCCTCAAGTTTACTGATTCTATCTTCTCTTTTCTCTTCTTTACTATTAAGCTTATCCAGACAAGTTTTATTTCAGTTATCTTATTTTTAATTCTTTAATTTCCATTTGGTTAATTCTTATAACTTTCAATTTTGGTGGAGATTTTCAAGATTTACATTTGCTTCAAAAGAACTCCTAATTGCCTGCTGGTGCCACCTCACTCAGTCTCATTGCAGCTGTGTCAGTTTGGAGGTTTGGTTCACCCCAGGGTCCTACCGACACCAGAAGTGGGGTTGGGGGAAATTGGAGATGATGCCAACTTGTCAGTGTGGTTGCACTGGGTGCAGCAGAGGCTCAGCTTTCTGCTTGACTTCAGTGACACCAGGGTTAGGAAGGTGACACTAGCGTACCTCACCCTGCCTCAGTCTCAATGTTGCTGCATTAATTTGAGGCTAAGCTTACCTCTGGCACCTCCAGACACTACTTTGGCAAGGGAATTGTAGAACTGTCTGCTTTTGCCAGACAGAAAATGGAAGAACAGCTTCTTTCTTGGTTTGTTGACATGACCTTGATAGAAATACCTTCTTTCTTGGTCTGTTGACATGACCTTGATAGAAATACCAGAATGCCACCTTCTTTTGCAATGTGGGAGAGAGAAGATTTATCTCTGTTCCTGTCCCCACTGATACCATCAGGCAAGGGAATCAGAGCACTGCTGCTTCCTTCCACTCCGTGGAAGTGAAGTGGATCATCAGCTCCACACTGGACTCCACTGAACTATGATGTTTGGGGGTTTTTCCACTGATGTTTGGCTACAGTCAGGTGGGTATTCCCTGCTATGCCATTATTTTCCAGGTTCTTTGGCTAAGAAAGCTGGTGTTTTGTTAGGTTTGGTTTTGTTGGGTGTGGTTTCTGGTTGGAGGCTTCTGCAGCACTTTCTCCAGGGCAGATGGGAAGCATAGGAGACACATACCACTGTGTAATTCCCCAGGGAGTCTGACTTCCTTATTATACTTTTCCAACACTTTGCATGCTCATTTGTTGCTGTATGTGCAGACTTTCATTTAGAACAGAAAGGATGTGATAGTAATGAGGCTTCTCCAACTGGGCTGAAAACAGATGTGTTTTTGTCTTAAAATCATAAGAGCAAGTATTTAAAAAAATACTTGAATAGGTTGGTGAGAATCCTGGGGAGAACACACACATGACTGGGGGGGAAAAAAAACATTTTCAACACTACAAGAAAGTCATTTCATAACAGTAAAAATTCCAGCTCACATTTTCTACAACTTACTTACTCATTTATTCTAGCCTGGTGTCAGAATTATCATTTGTCCCTGTGATAAACAAAATTACTAGCCAAAGTGGAGTGTTTCTATGCAGCTTGTTTGGTCTTAACCTTAGAGTAGCCAATCAAAATACCATTTTCCAAAGTGTCTTTGATCAGTTTCTTTTTCCTCCTGGAAACCTCAGACTTCCTAGTGGATTTTTTTTTTAATTTGCAAAAAATAAGGATGAGATCTTGTAGTGTAGGATTTAGTAGGTTTTGAGAAACCCACAGAGACATGTGTCCACCATCCAGCACTACACATTCAGAACAGCTGAATCACCCTAAAATTCTCTGTGTGATGCCTTTGTGATCAACCCTTCCCTTTCTTCCAATTGTGGGCAACCTCTGATCTGTTTTCTTGACCTAAAATTTTGCTTTCTCCATGCTATACAAATGAAATCATACAATATGTAGACATTTGGGGCTGATTTCCTTCACATACATAATACATGTAAGTTCATCTCTACTATTGTGTAAGTGAATAGTCTGTTACTTTTTATTGTTCATGGTATTGATGCAATAGTCTATCTAGTCACCTGTAGAAAGATGTCTTGGTTAGGCCGGGCACAGTGGCTGACGTCTGTGATCCCAGCAATTTGGAAGCCGAGACGGGCAGATCATGAAGTCAGGAGTTTGAGACCAGCCTGGCCAACATAGTGAAACCCCATCTCTATTAAAAATACAAAACAATTAGCTGGGTGTGGTGGTGGGTACCTGTATTCCCAGCTACTTGGGAAGCTGAGGCAGAATAATTCCTTGAACCTGGGAGGCAGAGGTTGCAGTGAGCCGAGATCGCGACATTGCACTCCTGCACTCCAGCCCGGGTGACAGTGTGAGACTCCATTTCAAAAAAGAAAAAGAAAAAGAAAGATGTCCTGGTTGTTTCCAGGTTTTAGAGATTATTAGTAAAGCTGCTAAAACATTTGCCCAGCCTACAGGCTTTTATGTGAATTTGTTTTCATTATACATTGATAAATATATAGGAATGGAATGGCTGAACCTCACACTGGACATATGTTTTACTTAATATAAAGCTGCTAAATTATCTCCTAAAGTGACCATGTCATTTTACGTTACCAACAGTAATGAAAGAGAATATTTGTTGCTACACATCTTCAGGAGCATTTGATATTTCAATTTTTTATTTCTATTCTAATGGCAGGTAGTAGTATCCCATTGTAGTTATGATTTGCATTCCCTTATTAATTAATAACAATAAACATGTTTTCATATGTTTATTTGCCATATGTCTGTCTTCTTTTGAGATGCATGTGCTCAAAATTTTTGCTCATTTTAGATTGGATTGTTTGTTTTATATTGTTGAGTTTTAAGGGTTCTTTATTCATTCTAGATGAAAGTTTGTATAAGATATGTGACTGATATGGTTTTGCTGTGTCCCTGCCCAAATCTCATTTTGAATTGTAGTTCTCATAATCCCTATGTGTTGTGGGAGGGACCCAGCAGAAGGTAATAGAATCATGGAGGCAAGTTACCCCGCTGCTGCTGTTCTCATGATAGTGAGTGAGTTCTCATAAAATCTGATGGTTTTATATAGGGCTTTTCTTCCTTTGCTTGGCACTTCTCTCTCCTGCCACCATGTGAAGAACAACATGTTTGCTTGCCTTCTGCTGTGATTGTGATTGTAAGTTTCCTGAGGCCTCCCCCAGCCATCTGGAACTGTGAGTCAATTAAACCCCTTTCCTTTGTAAATTACCCAGTCTCAGGCAGTTCTTCATAGCAGCAGCTGAACAGACTAACACAGTGACTTAATAATATTTTTCCCTGATTGTTTTAGCTTTTTGCTCTTGTAATGGTTCTTTCACAGAATGAGCATTTTCAAATATGATAAAGTGTATTTTTTCATTTTCTCTTTTATGGATCATGTGTATGGTATTTTATCTAAAAACTCATCAATGACCCCAAAGTCATATCTAATATCCCCTGTTTTATGATAGTATTTTATTGCTGTATACTTTACACTTTTATATAGTCTACTTCAGTTCACATTTGTAAAAGTTGTAAAATATGCATTAAGATTCCTTTTTTTTTTTACATGGGGAGATCCCATTATTACATTCCCATTTAGAGAATAGATTATACTTTCCCCTTTTCCTCTGTACCTTTTTCAAAATGCAATGGAATATATTTGTGTGGGTCTATTTCTGGGGTCTCTATTCATTCCATTGGTCTATGTGTCTAGTGTTTTAACAATATTTAAACAAAACCACAATATTTTGAGAACTGTAGCATAATAGTAAGCCTTGTAATCAGTAGTGTATGTCCTGTAACTTTTTTTTTTTCAGAAGTGCTTTGACTATTCTAGTTCTTTTGCTTTCCAACGACCAATAAAAAGCATGCAGAAATGTTCACTGTTAATGCAGGAATTCTACAAATAGAAATGGAAAAGACTGGTAGCTTAACTATATTGAGACTATGGATTCATAAATATTTAATTCCCCCCTTTTACTTTTCTCTTATTTATTGCATTTATATATAGTAATTTTCAGCATATAGATCCTGCACTTATATTGTTACATTAATACCTAAGTACTTAATTTTGCTTCTATTTTAAATGGTAATTTAGTTTTTTCAACTGTTAATGCCTAACACATAGGAAAATTATTGACATTTTATATTGACCTTTGATAATAAAACACTATTAATTTCACGTATTTTTATAGACGCTTTTTGTAAATACTGTAGGATTGTGTATATAAACATTTGTTTTATGAGCAAACAGAGGCAATTTTACTTCTTCCTTTTCAATACGTATGTTATTTATTTCTTATTCCTGTCTTGTTGCACTTTGCAAATCTTGTAATACAATATTGAATAGGACTTGTTCCCACTCTTAAGGAAAAATCATTTCATAATCATCATATAGTATACAGATTTAAATATATATCCTAAGTTCTTTTATTCCTAATTTTATGAAAGTTTTGGTCAGAAATAGATGTTAGATTTCATCGAATGCTCTTTCTGCATCTCTTGAGAAGAAATGTTTTAAAAATAGTCTTTGTATAGCAGATTACTTGGATTGGATTTTAATAGTGAATCAGCTGTTTTCACTGGACATAATGAATCATCTTACATGGGTAGATGTTCAATTTGATGTCACAATATTTTGTTGTCATTTTTCATATATGTCCATGACTGATACTTGTCTATAGTTTTCTTTTCTCTCAATATCATTTTTTGATTTTGGTGTTACTGTAATGCTGGCCTTATAAAATGAGTTGGGAGTGCTCCCATCTGATCTATTTTATCTAAAAGATTGTGTACTGTCAAAATCATGTATTCTTCAAATATTTGATAGAAATCAGTGAAAGAACATGTAAATAGATTTTTTGGTAGATATTATTTACAAATGCAATTTCTTTTTTTAGAAATCTTTCAGGTTCTTACTCTATGGACAAATTTGTGTAAAAATTAGCAAATATGTCCATTTATTTGTTATTCTCTTCTCCCCCAACAGGGAAAGCAATAAAAATAATGTCAATTCCAAAAGAAGAGCCATGAATGTATTCTTAAATGTTTCGGAAGAAAAATAAATTTTATCTATTTTATCCAAATATATTCAGAAAATTGCTACTTCCACTAAATACCAATAGGTTTTCTTGACAAAAATTATCCACGTTTATATAAAATTACATAGCTATTGCAAAATTGAATTAATGCTTGAAATTCAGAATATTTATTAGTGTGTGAAAAGTTTAAGTATTTACTTTTATTCAATACTGAATTGCATTATTATCTTTGAAAGAGTTTGATACACACACATACATAAAAAGATGCACAGAACATTGAACTTGGTATTTGGAAAGCATGTTAGTCCACTATATGCATAGTAGAACTTAGTCCTCATTTAAAGCACTTTAATGAAATTTCCTGAGTCATACATTTTGATTTTAACAGAATCGGAATGCTAACCCAAGTATAAGCGTATTCAGTTAATGCTGAGTCAAGTCACCTATGGGTAGGACAAAGAGCATGATATCTTGTTGTATAAATATAATTTGCATTCACAACTTACTAAATGAATCAAAGTTTTCTCATCTCTAACAGAATAAAAATAATAGTATGTGCCTTAATTACTTCACAGTGTTAGTATTACTGTGAAAATCAAATAAGTACATTTATTTAAAAGTATTTTAAAAGCACCATTTTAATTAGGTTAGGAAGACAATATCATAAGTATCAGAGCATTGAATGCTCAATGATTTATATTTAATATGATATACCCAGATTTTCCTGATATTTAGGTAAACTAATTTTATTTTATTTTATTTATTTATTTATTTATTTATTTATTTATTTATTTATTTATTATTATTATTATTATACTTTAAGTTCTAGGGTACATGTGCATAACGTGCAGGTTTGTTACATATGTATACTTGTGACATGTTGGTGTGCTGCACCCATCAACTCGTCAGCACCCATCAACTCGTCATTTACATCAGGTATAACTCCCAATGCAATCCCTCCCCCCTCCCCCCTCCCCGTGATAGGACCCAGTGTGTGATGTTCCCCTTCCCGAATACAGGTGATGTCATCGTTCAGTTCCCACTTATGAGTGAGAACATGCGGTGTTTGGTTTTATGTTCTTGTGATGGTTTGCTAAGAATGATGGTTTCCAGCTGCATCCATGTCCCTACAAAGGACACAAACTCATCCTTTTATATGGCTGCATAGTTTCCATGGTGTATATGTGCCACATTTTCTTAATCCAGTCTGTCACTGATGGACATTTGCGTTGATTCCAAGTCTTTGCTATTGTGAATAGTGCCACAATAAACATACGTGTGCATGTGTCTTTATAGCAGCATGATTTGTAATCCTTTGGGTATAATACCCAGTAATGGGATGGCTGCGTCATATAGTACTTCTAGTTCTAGATCCTTGAGGAATCGCCATACTGTTTTCCATAATGGGTGAACTAGTTTACAATCCCACCAACAGTGTAAAAGTGTTCCTATTTCTCCACATCCTCTCCAGCACCTGTTGTTTCCTGACTTTTCTATGATTGCCATTCTAACTGGTGTGAGATGGTATCTCATTGTGGTTTGCATTTCTCTGATGGCCAGTGATGATGAGCATTTTTTCATGTGTCTGTTGGCTGTCTGAATGTCTTCTTTTGAGAAATGTCTGTTCATATCCTTTGCCCACTTTTTGATGGGGTTGTTTGTTTTTTTCTTGTAAATTTGTTTGAGTTCTTTGTAGGTTCTGGATATTAGCCCTTTGTCAGATGAGTAGATTGCAAACATTTTCTCCCATTCTGTAGGTTGCCTGTTCACTCTGATGGTAGTTTCTTTTGCTGCACAGAAGCTCTTTAGTTTAATTAGATCCCATTTGTCAATTTTGGCTTTTGTTGCCGTTGCTTTTGGTGTTTTAGACATGAAGTCCTTGCCCATGCCTATGTCCTGAATGGTACTACCTAGGTTTTCTTCTAGGGTTTTTATGGTACTAGGTCTAACATTTAAGTCTCTAATCCATCTTGAATTAATCTTCGTATAAGGAGTAAGGAAAGGATCCAGGTTCAGCTTTCTACTTATGGCTAGCCAATTTTCCAAGCACCATTTATTAAATAGGGATTCCTTTACCCATTTCTTGTTTCTCTCAGGTTTGTCAAAGATCAGATGGCTGTAGATGTGTGGTATTATTTCTGAGGACTCTGTTCTGTTCCATTGGTCTATATCTCTGTTTTGGTACCAGTACCATGCTGTTTTGGTTACTGTAGCCTTGTAGTGTAGTTTGAAGTCAGGTAGCGTGATGCTTCCAGGTTTGTTCTTTTGACTTAGGATTGTCTTGGCAATGCAGGCTCTTTTTTGGTTCCATATGAACTTTAAAGCAGTTTTTTCCAGTTCGGTGAAGAAACTCATTGGTAGCTTGATGGGGATGGCATTGAATCTATAAATAACCTTGGGCAGTATGGCCATTTTCACGATATTGATTCTTCCTATCCATGAGCATGGTATGTTCTTCCATTTGTTTGTGTCCTCTTTGATTTCACTCAGCAGTGGTTTGTAGCTCTCCTTGAAGAGGTCCTTTACATCCCTTGTAAGTTGGATTCCTAGGTATTTTATTCTCTTTGAAGCAATTGTGAATGGAAGTTCATTCATGATTTGGCTCTCTGTTTGTCTGTTACTGGTGTATAAGAATGCTTGTGATTTCTGCACATTAATTTTGTATGCTGAGACTTTGCTGAATTTGCTTATCAGCTTAAGGAGATTTTGGGCTGAGACAATGGGGTTTTCTAAATAGACAATCATGTCATCTGCAAACAGGGACAATTTGACTTCTTCTTTTCCTAACTGAATACCCTTGATTTCTTCCTCTTGCCTGATTGCCCTAGTCAGAACTTCCAACACTATGTTGAATAGGAGTGGTGAGAGAGGGCATCCCTGTCTTGTGCCAGTTTTCAAAGGGAATTTTTCCAGTTTTTGCCCATTCAGTATGATATTGGCTATGGGTTTGTCATAAATAGCTGTTATTATTTTGAGGTACGTTCCATCAATACCGAATTTATTGAGCGTTTTTAGCATGAAGGGCTGTTGAATTTTGTCAAAGGCCTTTTCTGCATCTATGGAGATAATCATGTGGTTCTTGTCTTTGCTTCTGTTTATATGATGGATTATGTTTATTGATTTGCGAATGTTGAACCAGCCTTGCATCCCAGGGATGAAGCCCACTTGATCATGGTGCATAAGCTTTTTGATGTGCTGCTGCATCCGGTTTGCCAGTATTTTATTGAGGATTTTTGCATCAATGTTCATCAGGGATATTGGTGTAAAATTTTCTTTTTTTGTTGTGTCTCTGCCAGGCTTTGGTATCAGGATGATGTTGGCCTCATACAATGAGTTAGGGAGGATTCCCTCTTTTTCTATAGATTGGAATAGTTTCAGAAGGAATGGTACCAGCTCCTCCTTGTACCTCTGGTAGAATTCAGCTGTGAATCCATCTGGTCCTGGACTTTTTTTGATTAGTAGGCTATTAATTATTGCCTCAATTTCAGAGCCTGCTATTGGTCTATTCAGGGATTCTGTTTCTTCCTGTTTTAGTCTTGGAAGAGTGTAAGTGTCCAGGGAATTATCCATTTCTTCTAGATTTTCTAGTTGATTTGTGTAGAGGTGTTTATAGTATTCTCTGATGGCAGTTTGTATTTCTGTGGGGTCGGTGATATCCCCTTTATCATTTTTTATTGCGTCTATTTGATTCTTCTCTCTTTTCTTCTTTATTAGTCTTGCTAGTGGTCTGTCAATTTTGTTGATCTTTTCAAAAAACCAACTCCTGGATTCATTGATTTTTTGGAGAGTTTTTTGTGTCTCTATCTCCTTCAGTTCTGCTCTGGTCTTAGTTATTTCTTGACTTCCGCTAGCTTTTGAATGTATTTGCTCTTGCTTCTCTAGTTCTTTTAATTGTGATGTTAGAGTGTCAATTTTAGATCTTTCCAGCTTTCTCTTGTGGGCATTTAGTGCTATAAATTTCCCTCTACACACTGCTTTAAATGTGTCCCAGAGATTCTGGTATGTTGTATCTTTGTTCTCACTTGTTTCAAAGAACATCTTTATTTCTGCCTTCATTTCGTTATGTACCCAGTAGTCATTCAGGAGCAGGTTGTTCAGTTTCCATGTAGTTGTGTGGTTTTGATTGAGTTTCTTAGTTCTGAGTTCTAGTTTGATTGCACTGTGGTCTGATAGACAGTTTGTTATAATTTCCGTTCTTGTACATTTGCTGAGGAGTGCTTTACTTCCAATTATGTGGTCAATTTTGGAATAAGTGCGATGTGGTGCTGAGAAGAATGCATATTCTGTTGATATGGGGTGGAGAGTTCTATAGATGTCTATTTGTCTATTAGGTCTGCTTGCTGCAAGGTGAGTTCAATTCCTGGATATCCTTGTTAACTTTCTGTCTCGATCTGTCTAATGTTGACAGTGGGGTGTTGAAGTCTCCCATTATTATGGTATGGGATTCTAAGTCTCTTTGTAAGTCTCTAAGGACTTGCTTTATGAATCTGGGTGCTCCTGTATTGGGTGCATATATATTTAGGATAGTTAGCTCTTCCTGTTGAATTGATCCCTTTACCATTATGTAATAGCCTTCTTTGTCTCTTTTGATCTTTGATGGTTTAAAGTCTGTTTTATCAGAGACTAGGATTGCAACCCCTGCTTTTTTTTTGTTCTCCATTTGCTTGGTAGATCTTCCTCCATCCCTTTATTTTGAGCCTATGTATGTCTCTGCATGTGAGATGGGTCTCCTGAATACAGCAGAATGATGGGTCTTGACTCTTTATCCAGTTTGCCAGTCTGTGTCTTTTAATTGGAGCATTTAGTCCATTTGCATTTAAGGTTAATATTATTATGTGTGAACTTGATCCTACCATTATGATAATAACTGGTTATTTTGCTCGTTAGTTGATGCAGTTTCTTCTTAGCCTCGATGGTCTTTACATTTTGGCATGTTTTTGCAATGGTTGGTAGTGGTTGTTCCTTTCCATGTTTAGGGCTTCCTTCAGGGTCTCTTGTAAGGCAGGCCTGGTGGTGACAAAATCTCTAAGCATTTGCTTATCTGTAAAAGATTTTATTTCTCCTTCACTTATGAAACTTAGTTTGGCTGGATATGAAATTCTGGGTTTAAAATTCTTTTCTAAGAATGTTGAATATTGGCCCCCACTCTCTTCTGGCTTGTAGAGTTTCTGCCGAGAGATCTGCTGGTAGTCTGATGGGCTTCCCTTTGTGGGTAACCCGACCTTTCTTTCTGGCTGCCCTTAAGATTTTTTCCTTCATTTCAACTTTGGTGAATCTGGCAATTGTGTGTCTTGGAGTTGCTCTTCTCAAGGAGTAGCTTTGTGGCATTCTCTGTATTTCCTGAATTTGAATGTTGGCCTGCCCTACTAGGTTGGGGAAGTTCTCCTGGATGATATCCTGAAGAGTGTTTTCCAACTTGGTTCCATTTTCCCCCTCACTTTCAGGCACCCCAATCAGATGTAGATTTGGTCTTTTTACATAATCCCATACTTCTTGCAGGCTTTGTTCATTTCTTTTTCTTCTTTTTTCTTTAGATTTCTCTTCTCGCTTCATTTCATTCATTTGATCCTCAATCGCTGATACTCTTTCTTCCAGTTGATCGAGTCGGTTACTGAAGTTTGTGCATTTGTTACGTATTTCTCATGTCATGGTTTTCATCTCTGTCAGTTCGTTTGTGGCCTTCTCTGCATTAATTATTCTAGTTATCAATTCTTCCACTCTTTTTTCAAGATTTTTAGTTTCTTTGCACTGGGTACATAATTCCTCCTTTAGCTCTGAGAAGTTTGATGGACTGAAGCCTTCTTCTCTCATCTCATCAAAGTCATTCTCCATCCAGCTTTGATCCATTGCTGGCAGTGAGCTGTGTTCCTTTGGAGGGGGAGATGAGCTCTTATTTTTTGAATTTCCAGCTGTTCTGCCCTGTTTTTTCGCCATCTTTGTGGTTTTATCTGCCTCTGGTCTTTGGTGATGTTCACGTACTGATGGGGTTTTGGTGTGGGTGTCCTTCCTGTTTGTTAGTTTTCCCTCTTAACAGTCAGGACCCTCATCTATAAGTCTGTTGAAGATTGCTTGAAGTTCACTCCAGACCCTGTTTGCCCAGGTATCAGCAGCAGAGGCTGCAGAAGATAGAATATTGCTGAACAGCGAGTGTACATCTCTGATTCTTGCTTTGGAAGCTTCCTCTCAGGGGTGTACTCCACCGTGTGAGGTGTGGGGTGTCGGTCTGCCCCTAGTGGGTGATGTCTCCCATTTAGGCTACTCAGGGGTCAGGGACCCACTTGAGCAGGCAGTTTGTCCCTTCTCACTTCTCAACCCCCATGTTGGGAGATCCACTTTCTCTTCAAAGCTTTCAGACAGAGTCCTTTGCGTCTGCAGAGGTTTCTCCTGCTTTTGTTGTTGTTGTTTAGGTGTGCCCTGTCCCCAGAGGTGGAGTCTACAGATACAGGCAGGCCTCCTTGATCTGCTGTGAGCTCCACCCAGTTGGAGCTTCCCAGCGGCTTTGTTTACCTACCTAATCCTCAGCAATGGCAAGTGCCCCTCCCCCAGCCTCGCTGCTGCCTTGCCCTTAGTTTGCAGACTGCTCTGCTAGCAATGAGGGAGGCTCCGTGGGCATGGGATCCTCCCAGCCAGGTGTGTGATATAATCTCTTGGTGTGCCCGTTTGCTAAGACCCTTGGTACAGCGCAGTATTGGGGTGGGAGTTACCCGATTTTCCAGGTGTTGTGTGTCTCAGTTCCCCGGCTAGGAAAAGGGATTCCCTTACCCCTTGCACTTCCCAGGTGAGGCGAAGCCTCTCTAGGTGGTTGGGCTGCAGCAGCTGACCAGCACTGATTGTCTGGCACTCCCTAGTGAAATGAACCCAGTACCGCAGTTGAAAATGCAGAAATCACCTGTCTTCTGTGTCACTCGTGCTGGGAGCTGGAGACTGGAGCTGTTCCTATTCAGCCGTCTTCATTAATATTATTTTAAATTGCAGGTTTTTGATAACTAATGAGATAAAACATGTCCACATGTGCATCAGCCATTCTGTTTTTGCTGTTCGTGGAATCCCTATTCATAGTTTCCTCAGCTTTCTGTTGAGGTTACTATGTTTCTTTTGCTGATTTGTGGGCATAACATATACTCTAGATATTAATCCTTTTTTAGTCATATATATGAAAATTTCTTCTCTCCATAACTATTTACTACTTAATTATTTTTGGTTTTCTTTTGAACATTTATTTTATTTGTTAAATTGACACATTTATGTGTATATAGTGATGGCTTGATACATATAAAGTATAGGGATCAGATCAGGGTAATTAGCATATCCATCATCTCCAACATCGATCATTTCTTTGTGTTGGGAATGTTCAACATCCTCCTTCTCGCTATTCAAAATTATATCAGCTATTAGTGTTACCTATAGTCATCCTACAGTGCTACGGAGCACCGGAACTTACTCCTCCTATCTAGCTGTAATTTCGTATCCTTTAACAAATCTTTTCCTTGCCTTCCTTTTCCTCTACCTTTAGTATCCTCTATTCTACTTTTCACTTCTATGAGATCAACTTTTTTAGCTTCCACATATGAGTGAGAACACATGGTGTTTAACTTTGTTTCTTGCTTATTTCACCTAACACAATGTTCTCCAGCTGTGTCCATGTTGGTGCGAATGACAGGATTTTATTCTTTTTATGGCTGAATAGTATTCCATTGTGTAGATATATCACCTTTGCTTTATCCATCTGTTGTTGGACACCTAGCTTGATTTCCTATTTTAACTCATGTAAATTAGGCTGCAATAAGCATGGGGGTACAGATGTCTCTTCAATATATTGATTTCCTTTCCTTCGGATACATGCCCAGTAGTGGGATTGCTGAAGCATATGGTAGTTCTATTTGTAGATTTTTGAGGAACCTCCATACTGTTCTTCATGGCTTAACTAATTTAAATTCCTATGAACAGTGTATGAGTTTGATTTTCTCCATAACCTCACCAGCATTTTTTTTTTCTTTCTGATGATAGCCATCCTGACTGGTATAAAATGACACTGTGATGACTGGTATAAAATGACTGTGATTTTCATTTTCATTTCCCTGATGATTAGTGATGTTGAGCATTTTTTCACATATTTATTGGCCATATCGATGTCTTCTTTTGAGAAATGTCTATTCAGATGATTTGTCAATTTTTATTTATTTTTTTGAGACGAAGTTTTGCTCTTGTTGCCCAGGCTGGAGTACAGTGGTGTGATCTCGGCTCACTGCAACCTCAGCGTCCCAGGTTCAAGCAATTCTCCTGCCTCAACCTTCTGAGTAGCTGGGATTACAGGTGCCCGCCACCATGCCCAGCCAATGTTTTCTATTTTCGGTAGAGACAGGGTTTCATCATGTTGGCAAGGTTGGTCTCAAACTCCTGACCTCAAATGATCCACCCAACTCAGCCCCACAAAGTGCTAGAATTACAGGCATGAGCCACCACGCCCGGCCTGTTTGTCCATTTTTAAATTGGATTATTTGTTGTTTTTGCTGTTGAGATATTTGAGCTTCTTGTATGGTCTTGATATTAACACAAATACTTTCACCCATTTTATAGATTGTCTTTTCACTCTGTGGATTGTTTCCTTTGCAGTGCAGAAGGTTTTTAGTTTGATATAATCTCATTTGTTTATTTTTGTTTTTGTTCCCTGTGTTTTCCAGGTCTTACTCATAAAATCTTTTTCCAGACCAATGTCCTGAAGCATTTCCCCTGTTTTGTCTTCTAGAAGTTTTATAGTTTCAGGTCATACATTTAGGTCTTTGATCCATTTTGACCTGATTTTTGTATAGAGTGAGAGGTGGGAGTCTAGATTCATTCTCCTGCGTATAGATATCCAGTTACCACCTAATTTTGACATCTTCAAATCCACTAACTGTTTCACTGTATTTTATTTTATTTTATTTTTGCTTTTGAGGTTTTGTTCAAGAAATTATTTCCCTTCTCCATTGTATGTTTTCTTCAAAAGGTTTTGAAGTTTTACCTTTAATATCTTTATTTTTAATCTACCAGGAAATTATTTTTATTTACTCTTTCAGATATAATCTGGTTTTAGTCTTCTTCATATTGAAAACAAGCACCTTGACCTTGCTTATCAATCTCCTTCCTGCTGCCCTATATTGTCTTCTTTATCAAACAGGAAGTTTTATATATATGAGTATATTTTTGGATTTTCCAGACTGTTCTCTTGGTCTGTTTCTCTCTCTGTGACCCATTTCTACACTGTTTTAATTACCTTGGCTTTGCAATATGTTTTAGCATATCACACATTTTTTAAGAATTTTTTTCTGCTCTTCGTGAATCTTTACTTTTTCACGTGCATTTTATAATCATATTGTGTAATTCCACCTACCCACTCCCTCAGGTTTCAGTTGGGAGTTGTACTAAATATTTGGATTAGCTTGGGAAGAATAGAGATTTCCAATATTAAATCCTTGTTCAAAAAACAAAATTACACACATTTAGTTTAAACATCTCAATTGGCTTTATTACAATTTTAGAATTGGGTATCACTTCATTCTGTAAAATACAATAAGCATTTCAATGAATCCAGCAGAGGTGGATGGCTTTATAGACAGAAAAAGGACTGAAGAATGCAGAAACAAAGAACAAAAAGCAGATTGATTATTTCAAAGTTATAATACTTTCCTTGTAAAGCAGGAACAATGAGAAAGAACAATAGAAAAATAACTGATTGGTTAACATCAGGTTACTTCAGGCTACCATATTTGTGTAAGAATTTAAGAGAAGATAATTTTATTATCATACAGATTGATGATTTAAACTGATCTCATTAGGAAATTGGCCATCTCTGGCTCCTGATTTCTCTGAAAGTCTGTTAACAACTTAGTTTTCCTTAGAAACTTGAGCATGTGTAATTCCACTTTGGTTTTTAGTTTGGTCTGTTGGTGCCTAGTACAGAAGCTTGATCCAAAGCAATGGCCTTCTGTAACTTTTAACACTCATTTCCACAAATCTGGTATATTTTTCCTTTATTTCAGTTCTCTTCTGTCCTTCAATAATGCTTTGTAATTTTCTCCATAAAATTTCTCACGTTTGTGTTAGTCAATTGCTATATATTTTGCATTTTTATTTTTGTAAATGCTATCTTCTTTTAGGTTCATTTTCTAATCAGTAATTGCCAGTATAAAGATATTATTGATTTATTTATGTTGGTATTTTACTTAACATTGTTTTATCTAATGTATCAAATAGCCTGTTTATTCTCTTGAGTTTTATGTATAAATGATCATAATATATGCAAATTACAACAGTTTTATCTCTTATTTTCAAGTACTTAGACTATTTTGCACTTTGTTGGGGGTTTCACTGTATTAGTCAGAACTTCCAATATTATGCTTAACAGCAATGGTGATAATAAAATATTTGCTATGTTCTTAACTTTAACAAAATGTTTCTAAGGTTTCTTCATTATGGAGGATTTTGAAAATGTCTATGGCTTAGAAAGTTCACTTTTAAATTTTTCAAAGACTTCATTTTTGAATTGAACCTAAGTGCTGAATTATTTTATATGCTTTTCCTACCTTATTTAAACTATTCTTATGTTTCTGCCATCAGTGTCACTGGTTATCATGTAACCTAAGATTATTAACAAACTCTTCCTCTTCCCAAGACTACTAAAGAAATCTTGTCTTTGCCTGTGCACTTACTGTGTCTTGTTGTCCATGTAGGAACTAACAGGTGAGGAGAATGATTTAAAGAAACTTAGGTGCTGCAACCCATTTTTAGAAAGCTAAAAGGATTTTTTTTCTTCCCTTAAAGATATAAATCAATGCAGAATTGAGTAACTGAGATCGTTAAAGCCAGCATAGCCTGGAGAACTTCAAGTAAATTAGAGAAAGTGGAAGAGAGACTGGGGGCAGGTATACTATAATGAGTAAGACTTACAGAAAAAAATATTTTTAAGAAGATTACTAATGTCTTTTTCTGAATAATTGCATAATGTAATTGTTCTTCATTTCTCTGGTTCTTAGACTTGTGTATTTCTTTAGAGTGCCCATCTGTGCTCAGACTGGGCCACAAAGTGGTGAACATTAGGTAATTTACACCTCAGCTTGGAAATCCTAAATTTTCATACTTGTGAAATTGGAGGAATAAAGAAAGCACAGGATTATAACTTGCATACGTGGATTAACTAAAAAAGCCCAGCAGCAGGAAGCCCTAGTCACCAGTTCCTTAAGTATGGCTCTGTCCAAATTACTTAGTTGTGACTATAAAATGAGGTGATTGGCCCAGTGCTGTGGCTCACACCTGTAATCCCTGCACTTTGGGAGGCTGAGGGGGGACGGATTACGAGGTCAGGAGAGGGAGACCATCCTGGCTAACATGGTGAAACCCTGTCTCTACTAAAAAATACAAAAAATAAGCCTAGCGTGGTGACGGACCCCTGTGTTCCCAGCTATTCAGGAAGTTGAGGGAGGAGAATGGCATGAACTCAGGAAGCGGAACTGGCAATGAGCCGAGATCGTGCCACTGCACTCAAGCCTGGGAGACAGGGCGAGACTTCATCTCAAAAAAAAGTGATTAACTTAAATGATTCCTAAGGACTTGTTTGGTGCTGATGCTCTATGATCACCTGTCACTATTGGTCAGAAGGTGAAACAGTAACAAAAGATGTCCACTCACTGTACTGAAAAGATAGTGTGTCCCTGCTGACAGTCGCTTAAAAGTCAGCAACATCCCACATCCTTAATCTTCAATTCACAGTTGACCCTTTCTCCCATCTTCCGGTGCTCAGTGACCTCATACTATTCTACCACGGCTACAAACCCCCACTCAGTCCTCCCCAATTGTGCCCACCTAGATAGACCCACATTGTAGGCATCACACCATCCTTCCTCTAGCAAAGCTGATCTATTGGTTGCCTCATTTGCAGAAGCAGTCTTCAGATCTTTAAAATGTGGAATTAATGTGGTCAGTCTTCCTTTGGAGGCAGTTACACATGCAGTTTATTTATGCATTTTCTCCTAAGGGCAGTCTTACTTTTTTTTTTTTTTTTGGAACAGAGTCTTCCTCTGTCACCCAGGCTGGAGTACAGTGGGACAATCATGGCTCACTGTGATCTTGAATTCCTGGGCTCAACAGATTCTCCTGCTTTTCAGCCTCTTGAGTAGCTGGGACAACAGGCACACGCTACAATACAAGGCTGTTTAAAAAAAAAATTATAGAGACAGGGTCTCATCACTATGTTGCCCAGGCTGCACTAAAACTCCTGGCCTCAAGAGATCTTCCCACCTCAGCCTCCCAAAGCGCTGGGATTATAGACATGAGCTACTGTGCCTGACCTTTAACCAGGCATAAGGTTTTAACTGAAATGTATAACATTAGTCAATAGAAGGAGGTACTGATAGAAATGTGTAGTTGGCCAGTCATTCTTCTGCAGACTTTCCAATGATAACATATAGTCAATGTCTTTTTGTTTACTTGTAAAGTGAACTACATATGTTTTCATTCATATGTAAAATCTTCTTCTTGACCCTTCATAGTATGTATGCTCTGTCTTTCCTAACCACACCGAGTTATTCTCATTTTTTCATTCATTCATTTAGCAAGTATTGATTGAGTACTTTGTGTGTCAGAAATTATGACAGGCACCTGTTAGGTATTAGATTTTGTTTAAATGCAAAATCAAACAAAACTTGGAGTAAGAAAAATATTCCTCAACCAGGTTTGAGAGATCCCTATCTAAAAATTATTCCAGGATAGGGGCTAAAGTCTACGTATTGTAGATGAAACCTTTGGTAATATAGGTATTCCACACCCAGCTTAAATAATACTCTTGACCTTCATTCACAGAACAAAATATTCAGCTGGATGTTTGTCACAATTATAATATCCCTGCAAAGATGAGATGCATGAATCACACAGCAATCTCATCAAAAAGGTAAGAAAACAAGGGTATGTTTTATCCTGATGAATTTTACTAGCTTAAATCTAATTACTTGTATTCTTTCATCTTCCTTTTCAAGAAATGAGTTCCTTTCTTTCTCCTTTCAAATACTAGCTGGCTGCTTAACACCCCATATACAGCTAGTATTAAACTATCTCTTTGCAATTAGTGTTTGTGCAGAGAGCAATTAATTAGATTACAGTATTGGTCACATTTGTATCTCACAAGAAATTAAAGGACCAAAATGCTTGTGTCTAGAGAAAGAATCACTTCGATGACTTTGATTAATCTGCTATAAAACATCCTCAAGCCCTCCAACATATGTAACACTTTATGCCCTTGCCTCCCGTTTGCATTTTCTAGTTGGAGTTGAGAACAGACAGCCTTCATATGTATGTAATTGCTTCTGAGTAGAGGGACTAGTGTAATAATTTGGACTGAACTCTCCAGCTTATGGTTTCGGAACTTTCTACAAACACATCAATCCGATCACATACCACCATTAAAATATGAAGTGTATTCAAGAATCAGAGCACTTGCTAGCATATGTATAACATGAATATTTAAGATTAATTGAACATTTACTGTGTGTCAAGAATTATGCTATGTAGTTTGCACGTGTTATCTCACTATAATAATACTATTAGGTAGGTATAGTTATTATTTCTTTTAGGTAGTTGTGGAAATTAGGTGCACAGGGGCAAAGCAATTTAGCTGGACTCTCAGCTAGGAAGTAGCAGAGCTGGAGTTCAAAATCAAGCAGTCTGACTCTAGAGCTCATGTTCTTGACAAACTTTTTTTACTGACTTCCAAAGCACTACCAACCAGGCCTACAGTACCACATTAGCTAATGTGGTCACAAGAGTTCAGCTCAAGGAAGTAGAGAACATGGCCAAGGGACTCTGACAGAAACATGCAGGTCTGTCTTCTTCCTGGGGTCATGGGGAAGAGGGTAGCATTGTTCTGAGGCCTTTCCATAGAGCCCAGCATGGCAGGTCCTTCAGTCTTGTCAGGGATTGGGGTATGTGTATTTGGTGGTAAGAGGGGAGAAGTGCATAAAGAGAACTGTAGAATTCTTGGAAAGGAACTCTCCTCACATGACCACAGGGAGATGGGCAAGACCCGGTGTGAGAATCAAATGCAGCACTTGTTCAGGACCTCTCTCACATGGGGACTGAGACTCGGTCCTGATGACAACAAGGCCTTCTTAGGTGTGCTCTTTGCTGAGGGATGGAGCATCTTTCTGTGCTGTTAGTCATTTTTCCTAACTCATTCACCTTTCCAGAGGTCTTTCCTTCTGCTTCAAGCCCTCTAGTCTCAGCCCTGTCTCCCTCACTATTGTCAGATGTCCCCAGACTCTAACCACCAGTGTTTCAGACCCAAGGGGTCTCAGACTTGTCATTCTCTTTAGTACCGCAGAGGAGAGACCCAGAAATCCCGTAGAAAATACAGAAGTAGAAGGTATCTCATAGAAGTGACACCTATGAGTTCTTGCTACACAAACAGGACTCTTGGCATAGAAGTTCTCATTATGTTGGATCCAGACGTATTTTTTAGGTCCATGGTATCTGGAGGCTGCTGTAAACAGCCTCTCAGGAAGCATATGCATGGGCCTAATTGTGCACAATTTTTAACAGCAATAAAAGAAATTCTCTGGGGTGGAGGGTGGGGTGCAGTGCACAATTATATTCAGGATCCAGTTGTGACAAGGCTCAGAGAATAGAGACCCCAGTGAATGACTCCAGGTCTAGAATAATTTTAGGCATCCTTCCTCTCAAGGGCATGAACCAAAGTCTTTTTTAGGTCTACATATTATATTGACCAATTTTCGTTTTAACATTTATTCCAGAGATAGGAATTGTTCCCTGGGGTCCCATTTTGGCTCAGTGTGATCAGTTTATCTTGCTCTCTGCTATGCTGGAGTAGGATGTCCATACTGTATCCTAAAATAAGAGTTTCGAATTCTTTCCCTGAGAAAGGTTACGCTGTGTTTTCCCCAAACACTTCGTTGACTTTCTGATACCCGCGTATGTGAACACTGGTGGTAGTGCCGTGAAGTCATCATTTATGGGCAGACTTCTTGCACTGATCCTTTAATGCATAAAGGTAATAATAAGCTCGAAGGCACACTTTGGAAAATTGAAATGAATTAGGGCTTTTGCTTCTAGCCTCACTATGAACCACAGAGAAAAACAAAAGGATGAATCACTTCCCTAAGTTACTATTTGGGAGTAATAGGTGCACCTTCTCTCTCTAGGGCTCTCCTTCCCTCTTGTTCCCTCCCTTTTTCTTCCTCTCTTTTTCTTTGGACCTTCAATGGTGATTATGATTTTTATATGATAAGTTGGCCCCACCATTCTTATAGTCTATTTATTTCTTGACTTATTTGACTTAAAAAATTCTTAATAGCTTTATTGAGATATAATTTTTGCAGCTCACAACTTACTCATTTAAAGTAAATAATTCAATAGTTTTCATATAGTTACAGAGCTGTACAACCATTAGCACTATCAATATTAGATTAACATTTTCTTTACAACCAAATGGAATCCTGTAGCCATTAGTTGTCACTGATTTCTCCTCATCTTTATCCAGCCATAAGGAATCACTAAGCTACTTGTCTGTTTCTATGCATTTGCCCAGTTAAGATCTTTCATAAAAATTGAATCTTACAATATATGGTCTTTTGCGACAGGCTTTTGTTTACTCAGCATAATAAGATCCATTCAAGTTTTAAGATATATCCATATTTCATTCACTTTTATGGTGTAATAAAATTCTCTTTTATGGATAGAGCATGTTTTATTTAGTTATTAAGCATTTGGCAGAAATTTGAGTTCTTTACACATTTTTGCTACTATGGATAATGCTATTATGAATATCCATGCACAAGTTTTTGTATGGACCTACATTTTCATTTTTCTAGTGTATATACATAGGAGTGAAATTGCTGGGTCATGTGATAACTCCATGTTTAACCTTTTGAAGAACTGTCAAACTATTTTCCCAATTGACTTCACCATTTTAAATTCTCACCAGCAATTCATAAGGATTCTAATATCTCTATATTTTACCAATTGTTATTATCTGTCTTTTTCATTATAGCCATATATTTTCACTGATGATGTCTTTTCAAGTACAAAAGATTTTAATTTTATAAAGTCCAATTTATTTCTCACTTGTGCTTTTTTTGGTATTATATCTAAGAAGATTACTCCCAAGTTTTCCCAAAAGAGTTTCATAACTGTAGGTTTCACATTTAAGTTTATGAGTATTTTTGTGTTTGGTGTAAGGAAGGTGTCCAAATTCATTCTTTTGTATGTAGATAGATATCAGGATGTCCCAGCACCATTTATTGAAAATATAATTGTTTCCCCATTGAATTCTATTAACACCCTTGTTAAAGACCAATTAACTGTATGTGTAATGGTTTATTTCTGGAATCCCAGTTCTGTTTCAGTGATCTATATGTCTCTTCTTCTGCCTGTACCACACTACTTTTGCAGTAAGTTTTGTAACTGGAAGGAGTGAATCCTCCAACTTTTCTCTTATTCAAGACTATTTTGGCTATTCTGATATCCCTGCATTTCCACATGAATTTTAGGATTTACTTATCAATTTCTTCCGAAGTGGAAGCTAAGATTGTGTTAAATCTGTAGATCCGTTTGAATAGAATTGGTATCTTAAAATATTAGGGGTTCCAATCCATACATACAGGCTTTCTTTCCATTCATTTAAATCTTCTTTAATATTTTTCAACAAGTTTTTATAGTTTTCAGAGTGTAAGTTTTACATTTCTTTTGTTAAATTTATTCCTAAACATTTTTGTTTGTTTGTTTTGGTTTTGGTTTTTTTTGAGACCGAGTCTCGCTCTGTCACCCAGGCTGGAGTGCAGTGGCCAGATCTCAGCTCACTGCAAGCTCCGCCTCCCGGGTTTATGCCATTCTCCCGCCTAAGCCTCCCGAGTAGCTGGGACTACAGGCGCCCGCCACTTCGCCCGCCTAGTTTTTTGTATTTTTTTAGTAGAGACGGGATTTCACCGTGTCAGCAAGGATGGTCTCGATCTCCTGACCTCGTGATCCGCCCGTCTCGGCCTCCCAAAGTGCTGGGATTATAGGCTTGAGCCACTGCGCCCAGCCATTGTTATTTTTAATATAATTATAAATTGAATTGTTTTCTTAATTTTATTTTGGATTTTACATCTCTAGTATAAATAAATACAACTGATATTTGTATATCCTGTAAACTTGCTAAATTCATTTATTATCCCTAATAGTTCTCTTGTGAATTTCATAAGATTTTTCTACATACGAGATCATATCACCTGTATATTGAGACAATTTTTCTTCTTTTCAAATTTGAATGCTATTTTTTTCCATCTAATTGCCCTTACTAGAACCTTCACTAGTATGCTAAATGGAATTGAAAAAAGCAGACATTCACTTCTTGTTCCTGATCTTAAGGGGAAAGTATTCAGTCTTTGATCTTTAAGTATTATGTTACATGTAGGGTTTTCATAGATACGCTTTATTATGATGAAAAAGCTACCCTCTATTCCTGGTTTGTTGAGTGTTGTTGTGGTGGTTTTATCAATAATGGGCATTGCGTTTGTAAAATGATCTTTCTGCATCTATTGGTATATTTATGTGGCTATTGTTCTTTGTTCTACTGACGTGGTGCATTCCATCAAATGATTTTCTTTCTTTTTCTTTTTTTTTCATTTTTTTTTTATTATTGTACTTTAAGTTCTAGGGTACATGTGCACAATGTGCAGGTTTGTTACATATGTATACATGTGCCATGTTGGTATGCTGTACCCATTAAGTCATCATTTACATTAGGTATATCTCCTAATGCTATTCCTCCCCTCTTCCCCTCCCCATAATAGGCCCCGGTGTGTGATGTTCCCCTTCCAGTGTCCAGTTGATTTCATTGTTCAATTCCCACCTACGAGTGAGAACATGTGGTGTTTGGTTTTCTGTTCTTGCGATAGTTTGATGAGAATGATGGTTTCCAGCTGCATCCATGTACCTACAAAGGACACGAACTTATCCTATTTTATGGCCGCATAGTATTACATGATTTATATATGTCACATTTTCTTAATCCATTCTGTCACTGATGGTCATTTGGGTTGATTCCAAGTCTTTACTATTGTGAATAGCGCTGCAATAAACATATGTATGCATGTGTAGCATTATATATCATGTAGCAGCATGATATATAATCCTTTGGGTATATATGCAGTAATGGGATGGTTGGGTCAAATGGTATTTCTAGTTCTAGATCCTTGAAGAATTGCCACACTGTCTTGCACAATGGTTGAACTAGTTTACAGTCCCACCAACAGTGTAAAAGTGTTCCTATTTCTCCACATCCTCCCCAGCACCTGTTGTTTCCTGATTTTTTAATGATTGCCATTCTAACAGGTATGAGATGGTATCTCATTGTGGTTTTGATTTGCATTTCTCTGATGGCGAGTGATGATGAGCATTTTTTCATGTGTCTGTTGGCTGTGTGAATGTCTTCTTTTGAGAAGTGTCTGTTCATATCCTTTGCCCACTTTTTGATGGGGTTGTTTGCTTTTTTCTTGTAGATTTGTTTGAGTTCTTTGTGGGTTCTGGATATTAGCCCTTTGTCAGATGAGTAGATTGCAAACATTTTCTCCCATTCTGTAGGTTGCCTGTTCATTCTGATGGTAGTTTCTTTTGCTGTGCAGAAGCTTTTTAGTTTAATTAGATCTCATTTGTCAATTTTGGCTTTTGTTGCCGTTGCTTTTGGTGTTTTACACATGAAGTCCTTGCCCATGCCTGTGTCCTGAATGGTATTACCTAGGTTTTCTTCTGGGGTTTTTATGGTTTTAGGTCTAAGATT
The DNA here is from genome assembly GCF_002776525.5 of Piliocolobus tephrosceles. Classification (NCBI taxonomy): domain Eukaryota; kingdom Metazoa; phylum Chordata; class Mammalia; order Primates; family Cercopithecidae; genus Piliocolobus; species Piliocolobus tephrosceles. Next base: position 80,247,658 of record NC_045448.1, on the reverse strand, counting down.
TAACTCTCTAATCCATCTTGAATTAATTTTCATATTAGGAGTAAGGAAAGGATCCAGTTTCAGCTTTCTACTTATGGCTAGCCAATTTTCCCAGCACCATTTATTAAATAGGGAATTCTTTTCCCATTTCTTGTTTTTGTCAGGTTTGTCAAAGATCAGATGGCTGTAGACATGTGGTATTATTTCTGAGGGCTCTGTTTAAGGCTGGTTCAACATACACAAATCAATAAACGTAATCCAGCATATAAACAGATCCAAAGACAAAAACCACATGAATATCTCAATAGATGCAGAAAAGGCCTTTGACAAAATTCAACAGGCCTTCATGCTAAAAACTCTCAATAAATTCGGTATTGATGGAACATATCTCAAAATAATAAGAGCTATTCATGACAAACCCACAGCCAATATCATACTGAATGGGCAAAAACTGGAAAAATTCCCTTTGAAAACTGGCACAAGACAGGGATGCCCTCTCTCACCACTCCTAATCAACATAGTGTTGGAAGTTCTGGCTAGGGCAATCAGACTAGAGAAAGAAATAAAGGGTATTCAGTTAGGAAAGGAAGAAGTCAAACTATCCCTGTTTGCAGATGACATGATTGCATATTTAGAAAACCCCATCGTCTCAGCCCAAAATCTCCTTAAGCTGATAAGCAACTTCAGCAAAGTCTCAGGATACAAAATTAATGTGCAAAAATCACAAGCATTCTTATTCACCAGTAACAGACAGCCAAATCACAAATTAACTCCCATTCACAATAGCTTCAAAGGGAATAAAATACCTACCAATCCAACTTACAAGGGAAATAAAGGACCTTTTCAAGGAGAACTACAAACCACTGCTCAATGAAATAAAAGAGGGCACAAACAAATGGAAGAACATACCATGCTCATGGATAGGAAAAATCAATATCGTGAAAATGGCCATACTGCCCAAGGTAATTTATAGATTCAATGCCATCCCCATCAAGCTACCAATGACTTTCTTCACAGAATTGGAAAAAACTGCTTTAAAGTTCATGTGGAACCAAAAAAGACCCTGCATTGCCAAGACAATTCTAAACCAAAAGAACAAAGTTGGAGGCCTCATGCTACCTGACTTCAAACTATACTACAAGGCTACAGTAACCAAAACAGCATGGTACTGGTACCAAAAGAGAGATATACATCAAATGATTTTCACAGGTTAAACAAATCTCACATTATTGGGATAAAGCCCACTTGATTATGGTATATGATTATTTTTATATGTTTAGATTCAGTTTGCTACTATTTTATTGAGGACTTTTGCATCATCATTCATAATAGTGGTCTGTAGTTTTATTTTCTTGTGATATCTTTGTCTGAATTCAGTATTAGTGTAACATTGGCCTCATGGATTGAGTTGGGTTATTTGATTTCTTGCATGGACTCTCCTCAGCCAAAATATAAGCTCGTTTGAGTACAATCAAAGCCAAAGAGTAACAAACCAGTAATTCGATAAATGTGGGATGAACTGAATTGATTTGGTGGACTCCTTTCACCAGAGTTTTCTACCAAGCCATAAGAAAATGGCCTATTTTCTTTCTTTCTCAAATTCTACTTGGGTTCTCAATTCAAAATTTATGAAACAATGAATATCTCTTATTTCATAAATTTCATTGGAAATAGAGTAGGCTGATCATTTGTTTTGCCTTAATTCAAATTCCAACCCTCTTGCAAATTTATCAAAGTTTATAAAAGTCTTAAATTTTGGCAAATATTTTGACCCTTTTATGATTTTATGTTAATGCATTAATATAGTAAGTATTCAAAAATGAATAAAAAACATTGGAATAAACACATTTATCAATATGGACATAATTTTAACAGATGAAATTTGTTAATTTTTAAATTAAATATCTACATACTAAATGAAAAATTTTCCAGCATTACAGAGAAGGTTATAGTGAAATATGATTTTTGCCCATTCAAAAATAATTCTTGGCGACCTATCATGCTTAAACAAATAAAAGATAAATGTTAGGTTGAAGTTATTTGTCTATATAGGGACATGAGATAATTATTATGATATGTTTTTATAAAAAAAATTCTACCAAATATAAATAGTTTGATCTTATTGATTTAAAGATGTATAGATAGAAATGATATGCACACACACATACATGCATGCATATATAATGCATATATACACTTATGTATTGTCATGTCCAGATAATGGACTTAAAGAGCAATGATTTAATTATTTTTCTTCATCATTGTTCTTCCTGGTGCTATCATTCAAATGTAATCCAGTCACAAAGGTGAAAACAGTAGAATTTAGGTGGGGAAAAGAAAAAAGAAGGAAAACCAAAGCAGATTTTTATATTGAGTATGCATTGACTTGTTCTTACTCCAGGGTGGCTAGTACTCCACTGTTTAAAGCTTACCAGGTTCCAGTTCACTTTGAATTAAGACACATTGATTGATGTTGTTGGTTTCCAGGCACTGGCTCCACTGCCTTATATGAAGAGATCATTATCATGGTCATTAAGGTGCTCACTATTGGATAGGAAGATGTGTACCCTATATCCTACAGAAAATTGTGAAGGCCTAAGGAATATTCTAAAGTGGGGTTTATCAAACTATGGCTTACAGCCAAATCTAGTCTGCTGCCTGTTTTTATAAATACAATTTTATCGGAGCAAAGGCATCCTCATTCATTTTATTCTCTATAGCTGCTTTCTTGCTACAACAGAGTGGAAGAGTCATGGTAGAAATTGTATGTCCTACAAAGCCTAAAATGTTTATGGTCTGGCCCTTTATCGAACAAGTTACCTATCCCTTTTCAAAGAAGTCTGCTGCTTCTTCATATTCATTTGAAGGAATAAAGGAAATGCTAACCTCTTCATTTAAACTATGCCAATATCAACTGAGCTACTACTGAAATACAGAGCTAATAGTCGCTTAGAAATTAGGAAAGGTTTTCTGGTGACTGCTGAGGCTAGTACTAAAGATAAGGAAAGGACTCTATTCAGCAAACACAAGAGATCCTTCTTCAAGTAGAGAAGAAGAGCCGGGTAAAAGCAAATGTAGAGATTAGCAAACATGCTACTCACTTCTCTGGATCAAGACAAAAATTATGTGGACATTTTTCAAAGCCCATTATACATTGGCAGAAAGGTTCTGCTTCATGCAGTCCAGATTTCAGAGAGCCAGGCTTCTTGTACCTGTTGCTCCCTCCTCCAGATCCTCAGCACCCTACTAACTGAGCTAGCAGAAAGGAAGGAGTATGAGTGCATACCTAAGAATGGCCCACATTATGCCCATTCATTCCACTGGCCAAACACACCTGATTGCAAGGGAGCTAGAACATGAAGTCTAGAACTCTGTCATATTGCCATATTTCTTCAATTTTCTTTTCAGTCTCATTCTGAAAACTTTATGACTCAGGCTAAAGCCACATTTTTATTGCCTCCTCTGAATATCTTCATCCACAGCAACTTCCTCTCCCCTTATTTACTGTAAATTTAATGCAGGTAATTTATTTAAAAAAAAAAACAGTGACTGAAACTGCCTCTATATATTAAGGAAGTGAAATAAATCACCAAAAATGAGAATTAGTTTTTTAAATTTTTCAAACAAATTGATGATTGCCTTATAGTAGTATACATAACAACCCTATCCTCCCATTTTTGCCCAGGAATTTCTGGAAGGAAAGAATAAAACACAATGGACACTAAAACTTTTGTTCCCACAAAAGTAAGAGGCATTTGAGAATTACTCACTATATCTTATGAGGCACAGGAGAAGAGAATTCTGGAAAAAGCAAGAAGCAGGAAGATACAAGGCAAAAAGAGAGCCCCACCCACCTGGGCGAGCTAGAGCCCCAGGTATTTGTTGGGGAGTTTCAGGCAATTGTGTTGGTGGACATTGATCTTGATTTGTTTTTCATCCCTGTCCTAGCACTACCTCTCAGTATCTTCATATCCTTCAGTAAGTATTTATCAGATAAACATTTTTTGAGTGTATATTTTTAGTAAATGAAGGGAGAATGAGTAGCCTACTGTGATGAAAATTGAGCCAGTCTTGGGAGCTGAGGGCCACAATCAGGAGATGGCAACAGCAGAGACCAGGTTGCTTCATCAATGGCTGATGCAAAGAAAATCACCATTCCTTTTGCCCATCTCAAGCATCTTTGCAGAGCACACAGCAGACTTCTCACAGTACCTACCTTTACGTTGCAATTTTTTTTTTTTTTTTTTTTAACCAAGATCTTGAAGAAAATGGCAGTCTCAGAAAGTGGAGGACTTGTGACAAGGTTTCCTGCTGTGATCTGTGTTAGCTTTCCATGGGACTCACCCCACACACCAAATGGCCCTTAGAGGGCATAAGTGGAGACACTGGAATTTATTGTACTTCTAACCAAGTCCTAGGCACAGGGTGTATTATAGCTTCTTCCTAGTACTTAATGATGTCGCTCTAAAAAAATTCTAGTTTGCCATAATATAAAGCCCAGGGTTGAGAAGAATCTACCTGAAAGACAGAAAGTGAAGTTCTGCCTCTTTGGTGCTGCTGAACTCTTGCACTCAAAGTAGGAGACAGCCTTGTAGATGTTGGAATCCACCGGCAAGACCTCCAGACCAGGACATTTGTGAGATGATCACAGGCTTTGCACAGAGGAACTGTGAGCATGGATCATAATCTAGAGCAGAAAGGGAGTTCAGGTCAGACCTATGGTAGCCTTTTTCAGATGAAAGACAACTTCATAAGAACAGGAACAACTTGAAAGTACTGAGGGCCCAAATCACCAATTTTATTCTCTGGGAATAAAAAAGACACCCTGAAGTACCAAAAGTCTAGGAAAGTTGTAACAGTTAAAAAATTAAAATTCGAGTGACTACCGGGGGAGGCGGAGCAAGATGGCCGAATAGGAACACCTCCAGTCTCCAACTCCCAGCACGAGCGACCCAGAAGACAGGTGATTTCTGCATTTTCAACTGAGGTACTTGGGTCATCTCACTAGGGAGTGCCGGACAATCGGTGCTGGTCAGCTGCTGCAGCCCGACCAGCGAGAGCTGAAGCAGGGCGAGGCATCGCCTCACCTGGGAAGAGCAAGGGGGGAGGGAATCCCTTTTCCTAGCCAGGGGAACTGAGACACACAACACCTGGAAAATCGGGTAACAACACCTGGAAAATCGGGTAACTCCCACCCCAATACTGCGTTTTAAGCAAATGGGCACACCAGGAGATTATAACCCACACCTGGCCGGGAGAGTCCCACACCCACGGAGCCTCCCTCATTGCTAGCACAGTAGTCTGCCATCTAACTGCAAGGCAGCAGCGAGGCTGGGGGAGGGGCACCCGCCATTGCTGAGGCTTAAGTAGGTAAACAAAGCCGCTGGGAAGCTGGAACTGGGTGGAGCTCACAGCAGCTCAAGGAAACCTGCCTGTCTCTGTAGACTCCACCTCTGGGGACAGGGCACACCTAAACAACAAAAACAAAAAATGCAACAGAAACTTCTGCAGACGCATACGACTCTGTCTTACAGCTTTGAAGAGAGCAGAGGATCTCCCAACATGGAGGTTGAGATCTGAGAATGGACAGACTGCCTGCTCAAGTGGGTCCCTGACCCCTGAGTAGCCTAACTGGGAGACATCCCCCACTAGGGGCAGTCTGACACCCCACACCTCACAGGGTGGAGTACACCCCTGAGAGGAAGCTTCCAAAGTAAGAATCAGACAGGTACACTCGCTGTTCAGCAATATTCTATCTTCTGCAACCTCTGCTGCTGATACCCAGGCAAACAGGGTCTGGAGTGGACCTCAAGCAATCTCCAACAGACATGCAGCTGAGAGTACTGACTGTTAGAAGGAAAACTATCAAATAGGAAGGACACCTATACCAAAACCCCATCAGTACATCACCATCATCAAAGACCAGAGGCAGATAAAACCACAAAGATGGGGAAAAAGCAGGGCGGAAAAGCTGGAAATTCAAAAAATAAGAGTGCATTTCCCCCTGCAAAGGAGCGCAGGTCATCGCCAGCAACGGATCAAAGCTGGTCAGAGAATGACTTCGATGAGATGAGAGAAGAAGGCTTCAGTCCATCAAACTTCTCAGAGCAAAAGGAGGAATTACGTACCCAGCGCAAAGAAACTAAAAATCTTGAAAAAAGAGTGGAAGAATTGATAGCTAGGATAATTAATGCAGAGAAGGTCATAACCGAACTGACAGAGATGAAAACCATGACACAAGAAATACGTGACAAAAGCACAAGCTTCAGAAACTGACTCGATCAACTGGAAGAAAGAGTATCAGCGATTGTGGATCAAATGAATGAAATGAAGCGAGAAGAGAAACCAAAAGAAAAAAGAAGAAAAAGAAATGAACAAAGCCTGCAAGAAGTATGGGATTATGTAAAAAGACCAAATCTACATCTGATTGGGGTGCCTGAAAGTGAGGGGGAAAATGGAACCAAGTTGGAAAACACACTTCAGGATATCACCCAGGAGAACTTCCCTAACCTAGTAGGGCAGGCCAACATTCAAATTCAGGAAATACAGAGAATACCACAAAGATACCCCTCGAGAAGAGCAACTCCAAGACACATAATTGCCAGATTCACCAAAGTTGAAATGAAGGAAAAAATCTTAAGGGCAGCCACAGAGAAAGGTCGGGTTACCCACAAAGGGAAGCCCATGAGACTAACAGCAGATCTCTCAGCAGAAACTCTACAAGCCAGAAGAGAGTGGGGGCCAATATTCAACATTCTTAAAGAAAAGAATTTTAAACCCAGAATTTCATATCCAGCCAAACTAAGTTTCATAAGTGAAGGAGAAATAAAATCCTTTACAGATAAGCAAATGCTTAGAGATTTTGCCACCACCAGGCCTGCCTTACAAGAGACCCTAAAGGAAGCCCTAAACATGGAAAGGAACAACCACTACCAACCATTGCAAAAACATGTCAAAATGTAGAGACCATCGAGGCTAGGAAGAAACTGCATCAACTAACGAGCAAAATAACCAGTTATTATCATAATGGTAGGATCAAGTTCACACATAACAATATTAACCTTCAATGTAAATGGACTAAATGGTCCAATTAAAAGACACAGACTGGCAAACTGGATAAAGAGTCAAGACCCATCAGTCTGCTATATTCAGGAGACCAATCTCACATGCAGAGACATACATAGGCTCAAAATAAAGGGATGGAGGAAGATCTACCAAGCAAATGGAGAACAAAAAAAAGCAGGGGTTGCAATCCTAGTCTCTGTTAAAACAGACTTTAAACCATCAAAGATCAAAAGAGACAAAGTAGGCCATTACATAATGACAAAGGCCATTACAATTGATGGTAAAGGGATCAATTCAACAGGAAGAGCTAACTACCCTAAATATATATGCACCCAATACAGGAGCACCGAGATTCATAAAGCAAGTCCTTAGAGACTTACAAAGAGACTTAGACTCCCATATAATAATAATGGGAGACTTCAACACTCCACTGTCAACATTAGACAGATCAACAAGACTGAAAGTTAACAAGGATATCCAGGAATTGAACTAATCTCTGCACCAAGCGGACCTAGTAGACATCTATAGAACTCTCCATGCCAAGTCAACAGAATATACATTCTTCTCAGCACCACATTGCACTTATTCCAAAATTGACCACATAATTGGAAGTAAAGCACTCCTCAGCAAATGTACAAGAACAGAAATTATAACAAACTGTCTCTGAGACCACAGTGCAATCAAACTAGAACTCAGGACTAAGAAACTCAATCAAAACCGCTCAACTACATGGAAACTGAACAACCTGCTCCTGAACAAAATGAAGGCAGAAATAAAGATGTTCTTTGAAACCAATGAGAACAAAGATACAACATACCAGAATCTCTGGGACACATTTAAAGCAGTGTTTAGAGGGAAATTTATAACACTAAATGCCCACAAGAGAAAGCTGGAAAGATCTAAAATTGACACTCTAACATCACAATTAAAAGAACTAGAGAGGCAAGAGCAAACACATTCAAAAGCTAGCAGAAGGCAAGAAATAACTAAGATGAGGGCAGGACTGAAGGAGATAGAGACACGAAAATCCCTCCAAAAAATCAATGAATCCGGGAGTTGGTTTTTTAAAAAGATCAACAAAATTGACAGACCGCTAGCAAGACTAATAAAGAATAAAAGAGAGAAGAATCAAATAGATGCAATATGAAATGATAAAGGGGATATCACTACTGACCCCACAGAAATACAAACTACCATCAGAGAATACTATAAACACCTCTACGCAAATAAAGTAGAAAGTCTAGAAGAAATGGATAATTTCCTAGACACTTACACTCTTCCAAGACTAAACCAGGAAGAAGTTGAATCCCTGAATAGACCAATAGAAGGCTCTGAAATTGAGGCAATACTTAATAGCCTACCAACCAAAAAAAGTCTAGGACCAGATGGATTCACAGCTGAATTCTACCAGAGGTACAAGGAGGAGCTGGTACCATTCCTTCTGAAACTATTCCAATCAATAGAAAAAGAGGGAATCCCCCCTAACTCATTTTATGACGCCAACATCATC
>NC_045448.1:80228906-80234104 GCF_002776525.5 Piliocolobus tephrosceles | reverse complement strand
GAAACCTTCTTAAAGGGTGTAGATGTTTTACTTTGTTTAATAATCACACCAACTTTTTGAATTAGATATTAATGAGATTATTCCCATTTTTCAGAACAATAACTAAGGCTTAAAGAGGTCAAGCAAGCAACTTTCTGGCAAAACCAGATTCAATCCAATGTCTGATGACTCCAATTGCTCTTAACTAGTCTATCACCGCTTATGTAGGGCATTGGCTCCAAATGCAAGAATCTTCAAGTTCATCCACAGTGACAAGACTCGCATAGCAACCAATACGTACGAAAGTAGTTCGGGCTGAGTTGTGTGAAATTTATTGGTTCTATAGCAGCTTGGAGAATAAATAAATGTATTAGCTGAAGAAGGCTAGAAATAGTTTATGAAAAAGTTGGATATAAGCTGGCCGCTAAGAATTTGCTAGGGGTTCTCTTTGCTGAGTGTCTGATGAGTGTCTTTGACAGTAACTCCTTTATAGATGCTTTCTTATGTTGTACCATTTAATTTTGATGAAGGTCCTGTGAAATAAGCAGAGCAGATTTTATGATCTTAGTGTTACACAGACAAGAAGCCCAAGACCAGGAAAGGACATTGTCTCTGGCTACCCTAGTGAGTTAGAGAGCAGAGACAAGGTGTAGGTCTTTGCAGTCAACCTTATTTGGTTCCTGCCACCACTGTGTTTGCATACACACACACACAAACAAATGTGCATGAGAACATATACACAAACACACACATTTTCAGAGCAGTACATGCATGGGAAATCCTAGATTTCAGTCCTAGAGTCCCACAAACCACAGGGCTTCAAACAGACATAGAAATCATCCCAGCAGACACACGATCCCCAACTGTGCCACTACTGAGCATTTGAAGTCCATTCCTTTAGTCTTTTTATTTATAAAAATTACAGTGATCACATCATTGGAGATGAAAAGACAACTGTGATCACAGAAACTAACTAGGAAACAATTAATAATTCAAAACTGTAATAAAGCTGTTTTATAGGCAAGAGCTCTCCTGGAAATGATCCCCCAGTCTGAGATTACCCTTTTGAAGAAGATGTCTTCAAAGGATCTAAGATAATTGTCTCAATAAGGGCTGGAAGACTCTGCTTGAGAAGTTTCCTAGCAGTAAATGCATAGTCTCTTAGGTGATACAGACTGTGGTGGGCTGCCACATTCATTTCATTGTCTTGCCATTATTTTTTTGAGACACCAATCTGGCTTTGCATTATCTATACATCTTTAATAGTGGTGCTCCATTTTATACATCCATATATATATATGCTATTAGCAAAGAACCATTTGGAAAGAATTTTTCCTGAATACTTTCTCACATCAGTTACTTATGGGAAAGTGGATTGGATTTTGCATTGTCAATTTTCCAAGACTCTCAGATTAGAAAATACTCTTAGCCCAGATATTTCTTTCCAAAGATACATTTGCTGGTTGATCTGACTAGTAAAGACAGAGGTTAGGTGTGGGGACTTAGGCTATCTTGAAAGACACAGAGCATATTCTTATCCACTTCTATGACAATGTTTTTCAAGGTACTTTTATTTCCACTGTTTCATTCAATTCTCATGGTCCCTTGAGAGATTGGGAGGTAAGACACATTTATTGCCATTTGACAAATGGGGACTGGGGCTAAAATAGGTTCAGGAATTACTCAGGATAAAATTAAGTGAAATGGTGAAGCTGAACTTGAACTTGGTGTTTGTCTCCTGGTCAACTGTTCCTTCCACCTCACCAACCTCAACTCGCCCATTTCCCTGTGGCTTTCACTAGTAAGGCATTACTCTTATGGTTTGGTAGAGAAGTTTCCAAGTTTCTACACCTGGTTATTTCCCTGCAAGAATCTTCTATCCGTCTTAACATCTTTCATCACAGGCACTGGGATATTTTCCCATGCTAGGAATAAGAGGAGCAGTGTAGAGGATAAACAGGATTTGGTGCTGCCCTGTCCTGCTCTCAAATTTCAAATCCCCAGTATGTTTAGGTTCTTCCATGTTTCACTTTCCCGTGCCAATCCTGATCACAGAGCAGGATCTAACATCAGCTCCTCCTTAGTGGTAGAGTAAGTTATTCCCCTTCTAAGACATATTCACATTCCAAAGCTGATTCCTCCCATAGGAAGATATGACTTTGTCTAAAGAGTCAAGAAATACCAGCCACTGGTCATGTTATGGTTTGGCCTATATATTAAAGATGAGAAATGTGCATGCATAATTTTTCCTAAAATTACACTATAGATGAGGAAATCCAAGTTCAAAGAATCTAAATAACTTGCCCAAGGTTATAAACCTGGTAATAAGAGCTTGTAAAAGTAAGTTTAGAAGATAAAGATAAATAAGGTGTGTATTAGGTGCAGCAGACACTGTGGGTTCCCTACTCAACATCCATTACTTTCTTCTTTAAAGAAAAAAATAGAAGAAAGTAAAACAAAACCACCACCACCAACAACAAAAAACAGATCCACAGTTTTTTTCTGGCATGTAATCTCCATGTTGCCATGAGTTTCAAGGGAGACTGGCCTCATTCAGAATTCTGTTCAATTGAATCTATTGGTTCTTCCCTTTTTATTAATTGGTGCAGGATTAGAGATACAATATACAATAGGATTTTGTTTGATGATGTTCCTGGGAAAGTCTTCTTAGTATAGGGAGGTGAGAGCTTCTCAGAGTTTTTTTCTCACTCTTAAAGGAAAATAACAAGAAGAGTTTTGTTTTGTTTTCTTCTTCTTACCTATGGCCATTTTTATGTCTGGTCAGGATGCGTGGAATAATGGGAAATATCTGGTTAACAGCCTAAAGGAAAACTCAGCATTTAAGAAGGAAAGAGCCTTCAGAACTACAGAAAAGAGGAAAGTAAGACTTGAACAGTGTGTACCTGAAGCTGACATCTTTTGGATTTCTTGTTACAGGAGAGAGAAAATTTTCTTGTTGTTTAAGCCAATTGAGTCCATGCATTCAGTCCCTGAAAATGAAGGCCTCTTAAACAGTGTCCTGCTCTTCTATAAAATTCTTTTGATGGCAAGACATAACATAATGACTCTTGGATAGATGAAAGGCAGAATATTTTGTTACTTGCAGCTCTGAATGAGAGAAGGCTGCCAGGCAGGGCCACATAGGGGCACCCACTTGGAGGTAGGGTGGCAGCTTGTTGCAATATGCATGGCAAGCAGGGTGTGGTTAGGTTTCACAGGCTCCCTTTGGACTGGCTAATTTGAGTAATTTCTGGGGCATAAGTGCTGTCCTAGTTGTCTGGTACCAGGCTCCAGGGCATGAGGGCTGAGGCATAGTGGCCCTGGAGTGGGAGGTGTGTGAGAATCCCATAAGAAAGATGGTTTGGGTGTGGATTAATCAGCTGCTCAAGAAGGGAACTTGATTAATCTTTAGCCAGTACTTCAAAACAGGCTAGTGAAGACAAGACAGTTAAAAATAAAAATAAATATTACATCTGGTCAATCAAAAGGAGAAGCAGCTGCCATTGTTTGCTGTTGGCCTCTGGATAAGCTTCCCAAGCAACTCCAAGCATTTCTTTTCTATGCCCCCAGGAACCGTGGGCAGTCCCAGTAGGTCCCTGAAGGTCACAGACCCAGAGTGCACACACACCCACTATACACTACACATGCACATGTACACACACTATACATGTGTCAGTCACTTTTCAGGAAATAATCTTGAATTATTGATGCCCAGAAGCCACTACTTCCTGTCCATTTGTAAGCATAGCAGGAGGCAGGATGAAGTGAAATCGTACTTAACACTACCAGAAATGAAGATGCAATCTGTGACTGCAGTGCCTCCAAATAAAGAAATAAGGCCAGGTTCGACAGAGTCTGGTACTACTGGTAAAATGGAGCTACGTAAATCCACCACCCTTCAATAAGTCTCAAATCCCCGGCTTTCTGAAGCTGCTTTATAGAGCTATCTTCTGAAACACAAAGGATGGTCTCATTTTTGTTGGAAGATTAAGATAAGAGATAAGTTCAAAACCTCCTAAAATCTGCCCCAGGTGCAGACACATAGGAGAGAGAGTGTATCAAAAAAGAAGGGCACTGAAATAGGAGAAATAGGAATAGGTGTATCAATGGGGGAAGAACCAAGGTTGATTTATCTCAAAAGCTTCCTAAGGCTCAGATCTTATAGGCGATGAGATTACCGTTCAAACCATTTTAAAGATGTATTCTCTTAGAATAATTGTTCAAATTCAGCCTGTCTGAAAGCAAAGAGAGAGACGAGAAAGGCTGCAAACTGTCTACAGAGATACCAAGAGTTCATACAAAAATAAGAACATCATTATTTTCATTGTCTTCTTCAAATAGCATTTCAGTATTTGTGTGTGCTGCAGGGATGGATCCTATATGCTAAACATTAAGGCAATTAAGCCCCTTTCTCCAAGTGGCCTATAAAACAAGATAGTCACTGTCCCAAGTAAAATCAATCAGGAAAAATGTATTGAATGCAATGCCCCAGTGCATTGTGAAATGATAGCAATGGAACAATGCTGCCCAGCACACTCTGTGGCCAAGTTGCTGTAGGGATGGGGGATCAGTAGTTACAGCAGCATCACTTTCTCCATCCAGGCAGCCTCCCCAGAATCTCAGATTGTCTTCTGGGTTCTTTCATTGCACCTTGTTTTCATTTCATCACAACACTTATCATACTGCTAACCGTTGCTTCTTGGGCTATGTGCAGGCACTCAGTAAAGTGTCCTGAACTAGCGGCATTTTGGGGAGGTGTGTGTCTCTGCCAACCTTTGAGCTCCATATTTTTGTGACCTGTGTGTATGGGAATGTGGGTGTGTGAAATGTGAAGAGAGACCAGTACCTAACTTTGTATAAGAATCAATTCAAGAGGGTTTACAGTCAGTGTATGACTAGAGGTGGACATTTGGAATGATAAAACAGAATAAAGCTGTTGGGTTTTTGTAGAGACTAAACACAGGAACTTGGTTACATCAGTATTTTTTCATTCTTTCATTAGTTCATCACCCATTCATTCTTCATTTATGGAGCATGTATTGAGCATGATTCTACCTCAGTGGACTAGCAAAATCTATCAATGTCTGCCTTGACATTGAACAGATTATAATGCGGGTGTTGAGAGATGTGAAAAGGAAAAAATAACTAAAGTCCTAAGGGAACATCATTTTCATGAATGCAGAATATCACTAAACAAACAAGCAAAAAAAAAAAAAAAA
>NC_045448.1:80189078-80228806 GCF_002776525.5 Piliocolobus tephrosceles | reverse complement strand
AATCTATTTTCTTTCTCCTTTAAATTCAGGAAAAGTTACAAAGGAATATTTCAGGAGCCCCTTAAATACTTGTCTCTCTTGGGCCATAGGAATGGGCTAGTCTCTTATACCATGATTTTTAATTGAGGTACAAAAATTAGGCATGTTTGACACTGGTTAGGAGGTTTCTAAAGTGACTCTCACATAAATCTCTAAAAATGAATGAACAAGCTTTAATACAGCTCAGCTATATGAAACACTGTATACTATAAGAGATCTAGAAAACTAGAGCTTCAAGTTTTGTTTTTAAAAAGCTCTTAAACTTAATTGAAAAACCAAGTGTAGAATACAACATTGCAACAAGGTTCATGGTGATCTCATGACATCTTCAATCTTGAAGGCCTTCATGGAGAGGTACAGGCATAATCAACTGAGGGGTCTCCTAACCACAGAGAGGGGAGGCTAATCTCCTAGAGGAGAAGGGTATTGGATCTTGTGGCCTGGGCTGCCATCTGGCTCAAGAACATGTTAACTCTGTAATTTCAACACAACTCCTCTTCTTGGATCTTGGTTTTCTAGACAACAAAATGCCTGTAATAACAGTTTTCCTGCATACCTCTCCAGGGAATTTCACATGACTCTTATACTTGGGTCAGGGCACCTATTTCAGGGAAGAAATATAACTCTATTATCCTTGGTAGCCTGTCTTAGAGTCTGTTATTTTCAGAGACATTCTCGAATGCATAACATATATAGAATACCTTTACAAAGTAATGCTAGTGCCAGTACTTTATATTATTGGTGTCTCTTAGATGGAGAAAAGTGATTATAAATCTTACTTGAGTATTATTTTGCCTGAAGCATAAACTTTGGAATTAAATCAGTTGCCATAACCCTTGGATCCAAGAGGTATAATGGCTGAATTTCTTCAGAATTGATGGTAAACTGACAATTCATATTTGCCCAGGAATATACGATTGAGCCTGAATACTGGTCTTCATTCTCCTGTTCACCTGTGAGACTAAGGCTATTGAAAAATGAAAGAAAAATTTAATTTCATTAGCTATCCAACATACTTAAACTCAACTGGTTTCAACTTTATGGTCCTAACAAAGGATTCTGCTATTGCCTTGGGGCTGCTGATCATTTGTCAAGGTTACCAGGTCTCAACGGGCACTAACAGATAATGCTAAATGGGATACTAGGTGGCATTACATGGAAGTACCAGGGAAAGGACTCCTGCCACCTCATATCAAAAATCTGCTCACTAGTCTGTAAATGGCCTCAAAGTGGTTAAAGTATTTTCTCCTGCTAATATGTGCACATATCACCTGGATGCAGAAGGGGACAGGGGGATGGCAAGCTGCCTCCTTGCCATTAATATTCACACAATTCTTTTTGGCACAATGTCTAGCCATCTCCTTGGAAAGAGCTCTGTGAAATCAGAAGACTAGTAGGCAAAGGTGGGGTGTGGAGAAATGAGTCTATGTCACAAAGATGCCCTGAGCATGGGGTTGGGGGCGGTGAGGGAAGAAAGGCCTAAGGAAACCACTTGTTGGGAGTCCAGGCAGCAGTATGAAGGAGAGAAGAGTTGGAAGGGAAGTGAAATAAAAAATCTCCATGAGAATGTTATGGGGGCTGATAGGCCCACTATATATCTTCTTAAATTAGATCCAGAGTAGGCCTTAAGATGTCCCTCATTGTTCAGAAGAAAGCACTATATACAAATACCTCATAAGAGGTAAAGGTGGAAAATAATGATATGGGAGAAAAATGTAAGTCTATAGGATCCCAGAGAAGGGAAGGAGAGGAAGCATGTTTTCAAGGAGCAAAGGAGAGAGAGCATCTGGGAAGACTGTGGAAGAGCATACAGAAGCATAAGAAGAAATTTCTAAGCTAGAAAAGAAAGCTGAAAGCAGTAGAATTGTGAAATGGCTAAGATATTCGTAACAGATTGTCAAGTTTCAAAACTGGCTCCTCGTCTTGCTAGAAATAAGAATTTGGGGATCATCTATCTTCAGCTTAATTTCCTTTTATAAGATGAGTGTTTACATTTGCTATTGCAGAGATGATTTTAAGGACCTAGGATGTATTAAGGGCTGGTAGGGTGTTAGCTTTTATGATGTTGATCATGATGATGATGAGGATGATAACGAGAAGCACTATTCAATGAGGTACCCATGAAGGTAAAGTGTGGTTTGAGTATAGCATGTTAGAAAGATAGAAAAGGGAGAAGAGGTTGGAAAGAAAGTCCTATTACAATGGGCCTGTCCTAGTTTTCCGGGGCTGCCAAAACAAATTACCACAAATTGGATGTCTTAAAACACATAAATTGATTCTCTCACAGCTCTGGAGACTAGAAGTCTGAAATCAAAGTGCTGGCAGGGCCAATCTCCCTCCAGAGGCTCAAGGGATGTTTGTGACCCTTGCCTTTTCCTACGACTTTGTGCTTGCTGATAATTCCTTGGCTTGTGACAGCGTAATGTTAATCTCTGCCTCTGTCTTCACATGGCATTGTTCGTTCTGGGTGTCTGTGTCTATGTGTTCAAGCTTTCTCTTCTTATAAGGACACTAGTTACATTGAGTTTACAGCTTATCTTAATCCAGCATGAACTCATCTTAACTTGTTTATGTCTGCAAAGACCCTATTTCCAAATAAGGTCACACTGACAGGTTTTGGGTGGGCTTGAAATTTAGAAGGACACTCTTCAACCCAGTACAGTGCCTGAATGTTCAGTTAAACAGTTAGGGCCTCAAATAGTGGGTACGCTCTTTCCTGCCTTGTATCCTTTTACTGAGCACAATGGTTCTGTTCCTAGAAACAACATAGATGGGAATCATGCTTAGTATCTCAACCCTTGGAACAAGTATGTGGATATTTACCTGCCAGCTGTAAATAACTCTAATGTGGAAGGGAATGATGTAGAATACAGATTGCTTGCCTAACTTGTAATCAGGTGGCAGGGAACAGAAAGGTTGTGAGCAGGGGGATCATTAGTGAGCAATGCTTGCCTTAGGGAAGCCTGGACATAGGCCACACTTACCTGTGGTGGCATCCGCTACACTTGGCAGATATTTCATCTGCACACCTACACGGGGGTGCAGTGGGCCCTGAACTTCTGATGGGATGCCCAGCATCTGACCTGATTACCATCCCCCCCCAAGATTCTGGATCTCTGCTATCCGCACAAATTCCAGGCCCTTCACTGGCAATAGCATGAGGTGTTTCCTTCCTGGAGGATGTCTCTTATGTTCTGATGAGAGACACTTAGAGATCTCAAAGCCTTCAACTAAAGGAAGTATCTTATTGGTAAAGTAGGGATTTGGGGAGGCGTTTTACCCATGCTGCCTTCCAAATTCCCTTCAAACGAGTCCACAATTTGGCTACTTTCTTTTCTTTTCTACAAGAATGTCTTTGACGTAGACATCACTCTTCTCTTAGTGCTTCCATTCTAGCAAAGTCAATCACTGCTGCAATTTGCCCCTGCAGGGTGAATGCCTCCAAGGCCCTAGAAAATGACAGGCTTCAGGGATGAAAACCACTAGCTAGAGGCCTCTGTCTGTAAAACAGCTTCCTGCATGGAGCGGCCTCAATACACAATAGTGAAGGAAGTAGTGATTGTGGTGGTGTCATCGTTCACTGCCTCATGAATTTTCACCTGTACCTGGCACTAATTCCAGGCTGTGCTGAGAGGAGCTCAGTCCTACTAGCTGTCCACACTGAGACAGCAGAACATGTAAAACAAAAGCAGGTCTAGGTTTGGTGAAGAGCAAAGCAAAGTAAGGAATTTAAAATACAGAGGGGGGACAAGTTACACACAATGTCAGCAGAACTAGGGCTACAGAAAGTGAACAAAGCAAGCTCAAGACTCAGAGTTTGTAGAAACAACTGAAGGTTTAGTTCACGGAGGTTTTCCAGGAAGACAAGATGAAGGGAGAAGGACAGTATGATCAGTCCTGGGTGAAATTCATGGGACTCAACACCACCTCCTCCCTGGGTGGATTCTAAGCCCTGACTTTGTCTCCTCAGCAGCCTTGAAGCAGCACGTCTCACCCTTCAGAGAGGTAACAAGAAAAAGCCACCCCTGGCTGGGTGATATGGTTTAGCTGTGTCCCTACCCCAATATCATCTTGAGCTCTAGCTCCCATAATTCCCATATGTCATGAGAGGGACCCAGTAGGAGGTAATTGAATAATGGGGGAAGACTTTCCTATGCTGTTCATGTGATAGTGAATAACTAAGTCTCATGAGATCTGATGGTCTTATAAAAGAGAGTTCCTCTGCACATGTTCTCTTACCCACCACCATGTAAACCTGTCTTGCTTCCCTTTCGCCCTCCGCTATGATTGTGAGGCCTCACCAGCCATGTGGAACTGTAACTCAATTAAACCTCTTTCCTTTATAAGTTACCCAGTCTCAGGTATATCTTTATTAACATTGTGAGAGCAGATTAATACACTGAGCTAAATAATTATGGAGCCATGGGCTCATTCGTCTGGAGGGGGAATTAGGGCTCCTCATAAGGTTCTTAAGTTAAAAAGGAATTTGAACCTATGGCTCACCCCATTAGGAATTAGTTCTGTTCTGCATTTTTCAACCTGTATGTAGCATTTTGCCAGTAAGAGTTCAAGACTTTTTTTCTCTTTTGATGTCATACCCTTCATTTAGACCACAATTTCACCATTCTGCCATCTGCCTGCCATCTCTCTTGGTGGATGTTTCATCTGCTCATCTCAGATGACTCAGCTACCCACACCCCATGCCAGCCTTCATTCCTTTGGGATCCAACTTACCTAGAAGTGCCTGAGAAAACAAAACCAACATGGCCTTCTCTCGTGGAGTCCTCCATTACGGTGTCTATGGGATATTTATCTAGCATTGTCTAAAACCTGAATGAGACAGAAAGGTCAACTTACGTCCTGGTCCCCTCCCTTCACTTCAGTCAGATCCTCACACAGCCCTAACTTATACCTTACCATCATTTAATTGCTCTACTTGAAGTCTAACTTTGAAAATCTCTTTCCCTAAAGCCCTCTGTCCTCTCACTTCTTATGCCTTCCAGAAAATTCCTGAAACTTTTCTTATTCTGCTTCTAATCCCAGTGGATTCTCTTACATGGACCCAGCTCCTCAGAGTGGATCTCCACTGGGGAATGGAGAGCAGCTTGGTTTTGTCTTTCTACCTTCTTCCTGGCTCCCAGAATCCTTGGTCCCTGTGCATAGGGACCTCTCCTGTCTGTCCTCAGTTTCTGCTATTCCAGACTATAGAGAAATTTTTCAATTTCATCCACAACTCTACATATAAAAGCATTGTGAACTCTGTAGTTCTGAAGGCTAATTATCAAAACGATTCAGCAAAAGGGGGAAAAGCAAATAACAAAGAGTGAACCAGTAGATTATTGATTTGAGAACAAAATATATAGGTGCTTGATTAGAAATAAGATTGACTTAATTGGGATGTACTAGTTGTGCTGAGACACATAGTCATAATGGAACAGCAGATTAGAATTGTCTGACCATAGGTTCTGTTTTATCTAAATATATGTCATGACATATATCAGCTCTGCCACAGTTCTATTTTGGGATCTTCATACCACTGGCAAAATTAGTACTTAACATTGGAAGATGGGGTTAGGGATTCTTGACAAGAACAGTAAGGGGCAGCTGCCTACAATAGCCCTCCTCCATCCACATGAATTGTTATTAAAATAACCCAAAGGCTTGTGAATAAAAGACAAATCCCTTGCAAGGGTATGACACAATAAAGGATAGTATTTATATACATACCAGAAACTAGGAAGAGTATCTTTTAACCTCAGAGGCAATAGAGAGGCATTGCAAAAGAAGAAGAAAGAAAAAGATGACCAACACTTCTGGAAGTAACCAATGTAATCAGTAAGAAATAAGAAATAAACCCTGGTAGATAGCATGCCCCTTCACCTACACTCTGAATTGGAAAAGTAAAAGCCATGCTGAATATGAGAATGGCATGAAAGGTGGAGAGAGTCTCCTTCTAGCAATGATAAGAATAACATTGAGACATCACCTGGACTGTAGAAAAATTTTGAATGTTTGCTTCTAAGGTGCACTTCCATATTTATTAATGGAAGCAACATGTCATGTAGAAACATACTTTTTAAAAATGGTCAGCAATCCTACAGGGCCAAACAATTAGAGTGTTGTATTTTGTTTTGTTTTTTAATTCATTTGCCCTTGATCAGGGATTGGCATTAGAGGCATGACCTTGTAAAAATTTAGTCAAAACCCACACCTTCTCCATTTCCAACTTGATTATGTACATTTCCTTCAGAATAATGTAGATCCTGGACTGTGGGGAGAAACAGAGCCAAACTGATGTGTAGCACTCAAAAGCATTTCTCAGCTCAAGAACAAAAATTCACTAATGCTCCAATGGTATGCAGGGTGTTTCTCTTTCAAAAATTGATTTACTGCTCTAAATGGAAAAAAAAATCAAAGTTTTATTTCAACAAGTTTTATGACAACATTTGCTCTGGGAACAACAGCAGGCAGACTTAAGAAGGAAGGTCAAAGGAAAGAATAACTATCAGAATTTTGAAAGAAACACAACAGACAAATTTTAAAAATCAAGATGGATGTTTTGAATCACCAGAAATGTAAGTTGTTATATAGGGAGCAAACATTTAGAAATGCAACTCCTATTAGAAAAGATAATAAGACATATTCAAGCAACAGCATCCACACATAATAGCTTTTCCTATAACAGTGATGAGAACTGAAAGAGCAGGAGCAATCTGTAAAGAAATAGAGAAGACATTCTCAATTTGAGCAAGACTGTGGGTTCAAATTGAGAATATTCATCATGTTCCAGACAAGCCTACACAGGTCCTAGTAGAGTTTTAAAATTCAATCAATAAAAGATGGTTCCTACACAAATCTACAAAAGAAGTAAACAAAACATTTACTTCCAAACAAAATAAAATAAAATAAAATTTATGTTGGCTTCAATTCTTCCTCACTAAAACTAAGCATTAGAATTTAACGCACAATATATACAAAGCTTTGAAGGACACAGTTTATGAATCAAAAGCAGTGTATCCAGCCAACATTTATTTCTGTGTGCATAACATAGAAATGATGATATAGTCAAAGACTTGTAATATTTTTCCTAAATATCTTATCAAGTATCTGCTCTAGGATTCATAGAATAATCAAAATGAGGAACTCAAAAATGGGTTTATCAATACAGAAAAGAACATTGATGAGTATTAAAAATAGTGAAAAATCACCTAATTGTTTAAAGTTTATGAAAATAACAAAAATTATCTCTCAATTACAATATAAAATTTAAAATGAACTATGGGCACAAATAAACTACAGATGATCTATTTTTTAAACATATGCCTCTGAAGGCAATTTTTAAAGCATTTTTATATACCTGTTGGTCATTTGTATGTTGTGGGTTTGTTGCTTCTGTTGTTTTTTAATCAACACATAATAATTACACATATTTATGGAATACTGTGTGATATTTTGATACATGTATGCAATGTGTAATGATCAAGTCATGGTAATTGGCGTATCTATCACCTCAAACAGCTATCATTTCTTTGTATTGGGGATGTTCAAAATCCACTTTTTAACTATTTGAAAATACACATTAAATTATTGCTAATTATAGTCACTATAGTGCTGCAGAAACTGGAACTTATTTCCCTATCTAGCTGTACTTTTGTATCTACCATTCAACATCAAGCTATCCTTTTGAGAAGGTAAAGGAACAGGAGATTACAAAGATGAAAAGACTTCCTCAAGGTCATAAAACTATGCTGACAGAACCAGAATTTGAACCTAAAGAGTCTAACTCCAAAACAGCACAGCTTTCCTTCTGTGCTATGCCAAAAAAATAGCTGCATGCTTATTGGATAATGTACAGAAGTTGTAAAGGAAATCATAACTTGGACAGGTGACACAATGAACTACTATCAAGATACTTCCAGTTTCATCATTTGGACTAGGGGCATCCTGAGGGCAGGGCACATTGGGGAAATAAGGCTATACAAAAATTACAGACAAATTTAAGAAGAGTTTGAGCTAATACAATATTGTGTAATTCACAAAGTAATGAAGGAAGAAAGAAAAGAATGAAAAAAGAAATGATGGAAGGAGGGAGGGAGGAAGAAAAGAAAGAAGGGAAAAAGGAAAGGTCGTTGTGGTTATATGCTTCACAGAGAAGGTGAATCTTTGGCATCAGTTAAAATGATGTGAATGTGATCTGGCAAGGAGAGAAATGATAAGATAATGCAAATCATTGCACCCTTCTTTCCCTCGAGCTTTGGAGGTCATTTAGGAAGTGAAAAACACTTTTTATGTATCTTTAGTAGCAACTGGAAAAAGCCTCCCTTGGTCACAACGTCCTTGTTGGTTGATTAAATAAAACTAAAACACTCTCTAGACTTTGCCTGTTTGTTCAGGGATACTGAACTAGGCCCTCTCCCATATTTTTTATGTTCTTTAGAATTTAGAATTTACTGCCCTCCCCCCATGCACACACATTCAACCCACACCCATTCAGGAATTAATGGTATGCTGCAACTTCTACTTCTTCCCCTGTTTAGTTAACTTCACTGTAATTCCGGAAGTTAAGTAGCCAGAATGACGCAGATGTGAATTCGTTATCCGATGAAGCTTTGGGAAATGTCTGACTCTACTTCATCTCATTTTCCTGGCCTTTTCTCTTCAGGGGCCCCAAGTTATCTCCAGTACACCTCACTGCAGTGAAATTCTCCCTATATGCATAGGTTCATGAATATAGTTAGTACAACTGGAAAGAACCATGTAAATCATTTCACCTAAAAAGAAAAATGTCAAGACCCAGAGGAGGACAATACTTTTCCAAAGACTCACATCAAAATCAGTGACTAAGCCAGATCTAGAGGTCAAATCATCATTCTCAATATGCTTTACTAGAACTTTGCACCCTCCAGACGTTAATGCAGTAATGAGTCAATCCGATGAATTTGTGTGTTCTAATGAGAAACACCTTCACTTCCGCAATTTCCTTCCAGGGAAAGTTTACATTTTTTCACAAAAGACTTTGGAAAATTCCCAAATTTTTGGTAGTTCAATTAAAGAAGCACCTGTAAGGCCAAATTGCTAGACATAAAAATATAGTAAACATTCTAAGTCTTAATTACTCCAAGATAGACTCTGATTGGCTCATTTATGTCCATATAAAGGGTGAGGCTTCTGTCATCTGTTGGGCAGAGATATCTATGAAGGTGATTCATGAAAGCTAAGATTTATTTTTAGGAAAGAACAGCTCAATCTATGTAATCAAGAGATAGGAAGAGAGGAAGCTAATTCTATATATCCTTAAAAGTTCAACCCGGCCAACTTAGGAAACTTGCACCTGGGAAAGCCACATGGAGAACTCTGGTCCTTTTCCTGGGAGAGCAGATAACTTGAGAGACAAGAAGTCAAAAGCACAGGCATTGGACAATGAATGAGAAAGTCAGTCACGTTAAGGAGAGATCAAGTAAGAAATACTCCAATAAATCTGCAAACAAAACTCCATCTGAAGACACCAGCAACTGAAAGATGAGAGAAAAATGAGCAAACTATGCTTTTTCTTTTTAGTCTTGAGGAAATGCATTATGTTTAGATTGGAATTAGGATTGGTGCACAGTTGTTGGTAATGCAATTCATCTTATACATCAAGTCAGAAATATTCAGAATGATTGTCTTAGAACCAGGGGTCAAGACTGCACTGAGCTCCTTCCAAAATCATATTGTGATTGATTATCTATGGCTGCCATGGGTGATGATAGGAGCTTTGGTGTCATGCTTGCAATATTCCTGCATGTGTGACATCCCTATTACACCCAGCCTTTAGGACATACACAGTTAAGAGTTTCCCACTGAGAATGAGTATACCTTCATAGACAATCTTACTCCTGACAATAGCCTTGCCATATGTCCATCTACTCTTACTGGTTTTGAGTTCTGGGTTTCCTGCTCTTTGCCCTCAGCTTTTACACAGCACTCTGATGAAGAAGTTCTGCTGAGGCCAGACCACTCATATGAGTCTTAATTGGTCCTGATCCTGAGAGAATCCCTTTCTTCTCTGCTACTAGCATTAATATCCCTGTTATAGTACATTTGTGGTGTTGTTTTGTTGGATGCCCCATCTTCTCTCACCTACAGATGGGATCCCCAAATGTGTGGATCCTGGTAACAAGAGCCCCCATCCCTCCCTGGAATCCAGGACACTGGCATCTAACTCACTCCAGGCCAACTGGAGGGCCCTACCTGTGTCTTCAAAGCTTGATTAAATGATACATTGCAAGACCAATTTAGAATTTCTTGAAAGAGGAAATGCGTGGTGGCATGGCGATGTTGTCTAGTTGTAGCTGTGTTCACTAGAGGCTCTGGCAGTGGCAATATCCATGGTGTTCATGGGGTATGACCAGACTCTTCCCAGATTGTGACCGTGGATGATGCCCGTCTTCCCTGAGATCAAGCCTGCTTCTCTAGCCTTCTCATTCATTCTATAAACACCTTGATATTCCTCTACTAGAGGCCTTTTCTGTTTCAGTTAATCACACTTTATCTTACTTGTACCAAGAACATTGACAGACCTGACAAAGGGTTATAGATTTCTTTCCAAAGCTTTGCTTCTTTGAAATTTCCCTCCCACAAAGGAGATTTCTCTGTAGGAAAGCCTTTGAGGTAATGGTTCAGGCTATGGCATGCATTAATCTATAACTGACCTAAGACAGGAAAGAAAATGGGTACAAGAATCTCAAAAATATAACCACTATCCAAAACACTATGGTGGTTTAGAAAATACTTTGCAGGTGAAACACTTCTTTCTTTTTATTTTTATTATTATACTTCATGTTCTAGGGGACATGTGCAGAACGTGCAGGTTTGTTACGTATGTATACATGTGCCATGTTGGTGTGCTGCACTCATTAACTCGTCATTTACATTACGTATATCTCCTAATGCTATCCCTCCCCCCTCCCCCCACCCCACAACAGGCCCCCGTGTGTAATGTTCCCCTTCCTGTGTCCAAGTGTTCTCATTGTTCAATTCCCACCTATGAGTGAGAACATGCAGAAAACACTTCCTTCTAACTTAAACAATGCAACTAGAAAAAACCAGCCACGTTTAAAAAAATGGGCCCAGAACGTAGACAGACACTTCTCAAAAGAAAATGTACATGTGGCCAACAAATACATGAAAAAGTGCTCAGCATCACTAGCATTTTTGCTAGTGATGGATGACAGGATCATTCATATCCAAACGTCAGGAATTTACCCATGTAACAAACCTGCACGTGTACCCCTTAACCTAAAATAAAAGTAGAAAAAAAAAGACTTCCTTCTACCATTTCACAAACTATACAACCCTAGGAAGTTATATAGATTCTCTTGATCTAATTTTCCTCCTCTGTAAAATGGTAAGTTCATTCATTTAACAAGTATTTATCAAGTATTTACCGTCTGCTCTGCACTGAGGAAATAATAATGAATCAAAATAGAAAAGATATTTACCTATGTAGAGCTTAGACTTTTGGTGGAGAGAAACAACAAAAAAAATCACATTATTTTGATATTTACAAGCTGTGATAAGTGCTACTAAAAACAGAAACACGTTTTCTTTGTTGAGTTCTGATTTATTCAGATGGGTAAGAGAAATTTATCCAGAGAAGAAAGATTAAGGCTGAGGAGTAAAACATTGGTAGTCAGGGCTGGGCATGGTGGCTCATGCCTGTAAACTCAGAACTTTAGTGAGGCAGGCAGATCACATGAGGTCAGGAATTCGAGACCAGCCTGGCCGACATGGAGAAACCCCATCTCTATGAAAAATACAAAAAAATTATCCGGTATGGTGGCAAACGCCTGTAATCCACTACTCGGGAGGCTGAGGCAGGAGAATTGCTTGAACTTAGGAGATGGAGGTTGCAGTGAGCCAAGATCATGCCACTGCACTCCAGCCCGGGTGACAGAACCAGACTCCATTTCAAAAAAAAGAAAAGAAAAGAAAAAAGATTGGTAGACAGGCAACTAGATTATAAGAATGTGTGTGTGTGCATGTGTGTGCTTGAAGGGCAGGGGAAGAGAATTTAAGGCAGAAAGAGGACTATTCACAGTGGGTCCAGTGTAATGAGGGAGTATGTATGTCAAGGAAGTGAAGGAAAATCAGTGGGCCTCTAGTGCAGAGAATAAAAAAGAGAACTATATGAAATAAGATGGGAAGGTGAATGAGGTCAGAACAGGTAGTGAAAAAGTCATGTCAGGGACATCAAAACACTTTAAGAAGTGAGTAAAGTGGACCATTTTTCTTCTTCTCCTTCTCCTCCTCCTCCTCCTCCTCCTTCTTTCTTCTTTTTTTATTTTATTTTTTATTATTATACTTTAAGTTCTAGGGTACATGTGCATGACGTGCAAGTTTGTTACATATGTATACTTGTGCCATGTTGGTGGGCTGCACCCATCAACTCGTCAGCACCCATCAATTCGTCATTTATATCAGGTATAACTCCCAATGCAATCCCTCCCCCCTCCCCCCCCCGATAGGCCCCGATGTGTGATGTTCCCCTTCCCGAGTCCAAGTGATGTCATTGTTCAGTTCCCACCTATGAGTGAGAACATGTGGTGTTTGGTTTTCTGTTCTTGCGATAGTTTGCTAAGAATGATGGTTTCCAGCTGCATCCATGTCCCTACAAAGGACACAAACTCATCCTTTTTAATGGCTGCATAATATTCCATGGTGTATATGTGCCACATTTTCTGAATCCAGTCTGTCACAGATGGACATTTGGGTTGATTCCAAGACTTTGCTATTGTGAATAGTGCCGCAATAAACATACGTGTGCATGTGTCTTTATAGCAGCATGATTTATAGTCCTTTGGGTATATACCCAGTAGTGGGATGGCTGGGTCATATGGTACATCTAGATCTAGATCCTTGAGGAATCGCCATACTCTTTTCCATAATGGTTGAACTAGTTTACAATCCCACCAACAGTGTAAAAGTGTTCCTATTTCTCCACATCCTCTCCAGCACCTGTTGTTTCCTGACTTTTTAATGATTGCCATTCTAACTGGTGTGAGATGGTATCTCATTGTGGTTTTGATTTGCATTTCTCTGATGGCGAGTGATGATGAGCATTTTTTCATGTGTCTGTTGGCTGTATGAATGTCTTCTTTTGAGAAATGTCTGTTCATATCCTTTCTTTCTTCTTTCTTCTTCTCCTTCTTTTCCTCTGGCTGCTCTGGATTAATTGTGGCATGGGGGGGCGGCGGTGGGGGGGCATGGGAAGGACAAAATGTAATAATGGAGAGACTATAGGAACCCACTTCAATATCCAGGCAAAGGATGGTCATAGTTTGGCCTATGGTAGTGGTCACAAAGATAAAAATATCTGGGAGTGGTAAACTCAACAGAATTTGGTGATGAATGAAATAAGATAGAAAGGAAGGTATGAAAGATGATTCCGTAATTTCTGTCTGCTTGCATGAATGGCTGGAGCTAACATTCCCTGAGATATGGACCTTGGGCTTGCTTTGAGGGGCAGGTCATGAATTGGACTTTAGGCATGTTGACTGTGGAGTGCTAGTGAGATTCCCAAGAGCAGATATTGAAGCAGTTGGATACATGTTTGTATAACCTAGAGGGCTGTAGGTAGAAAATACTTGGAAATCATTCACTTGGAGATGTTGCCCAAAGCCACAAGTATTAGTGAATTTCTGTAGGGAGAGAGTAAAGAGGGAGATGTTCTAGGACTGAGCCCTGAGAAGTTTTAACCTAAAAAAGGTGGATACAAAAAGTTGGCTAAGAGCAGTAAGAACTAACTGGAGATCTAGGAGGAAACCGAGATCATTATCATAGAATCAAAGAGGAGCATTTCAAGGGGAGTGAAAAGGAGTGTTGAGTGTTGCCAAGAGATTAAGAGACATGAGGACTAAACGAGTCCCATTAGGCACCATCGCAAGAAGAAACAGCACAGGGTCAATCGATTACAGGGTTTCTGTCACCATAAGTGCCTGATATACATATTCAGGGAAGGCAAGCAAGTCCACTCACATCCAGCCAAAAGTCAAAGTGAATTGTTAAAATAGTGATTATTTATATTATTATGGTTCTTTGCAGTTTTCAAAGGATTTTTACAATGTAAGTTATCATACTTGATTCAGTAAGCCTGCAAGTTCACACACATATGACATCCACCTTACAGATGATGAAACTGTGGTCCAGAAAGTTTAAGGGATGTGTCAAATGTCACACAGCTCATAGATCCAGGGACATGGCTTAAATCCAGACATCTTGATTCTAACTTCAGTTGAGGAAGAGAAAGAGTGCTGCCCCAGGATGTCTGATTTACAACAAGAAGTGAAATCTTTGAAAAGAAAAATAAAACAACGCCACTCAAGCTCTTATCTGAGGCTTTTCTGGGTTGGAAGACTGAGCTCAAACTCATACAAGGTGATTTTATGGGTTTCAGAAAGACCTGTTCCAAATAAAATGTTTTCTATCAACTTATTGTCATTTGTTGTTTCTTACCCAGGGGTCATCTGAGTCTGCAGATAGGCTTGCTTTATGCTGCTCAGTCAGATCTCTTCTAAAGATTAGTGCTCAATTCTGGACATTACGTTTTAATGGTAACATGGATAAACTAAAGGGTAAGCAAAGGACACTGACAGGAATAGGGAAGGTGTCATTTATAGAGAAAAGACTGATTGAGAGGTCCATATTGTTATTTTATCTGAAAGACATAATAAACAGAGGATGCTCTGTTTATCATGAGTAGATGCTGATGAGAAAATATTTCAGTGTGTGTGGTGTGTGTATCTGTGTGTGTGTAACAACAACAAAAAAAACCTTCTAGGCATGAGAACTACGTAATGGCTCATAATGACTTTAAAGGTCAAGTGGTCCCCATCGGTAAAAGTGATCAAGGAGAAATTAAATGCACATATGTATCACTTATTCTGACCATAGACAACAGAGGCTATTCCTCTCAGGCAGTTGGTTGCTGCAGTAAACTATGGTTAGGAAAAAGAAGAATACCAAGAAGCAATGACAATTCTGAACTCTGCAACAAAATTATCAGCCTCAATATGAAGGAAGTGGTAACCAGAGAACACTTAGTTAAAATTAAAAGGAACACATGAGTACAGAATCCAGGGATCTAGTAAAAAAAAAAAAAAAAAAAAGTTATGGTAGTAAAAAGAAAAATCACAATTGCTTAAACATTCAAGATATATACATTGAGTGATAAATGTTGTAAAATGGCTGTCATGTACAATGAATATGTTAAACACTCTATATATATATCATGTATTCTTCACCACAAACCTAGAAAAATACTAATTATCAATTCCATTTTATAGATGAGGAAACTGAGGCTCATGTTCATCACACAACTGGTGAGTGACTGTGTTAGGATCCCAACTCAGCTATATCTGACCGTGAGCACCATGTTTATGCCCTCTGTTGAGAAAGCAAGTGGAATATAATAGTGAATAAGATTCAGACCTTACCATACTTACAGTCTAGAATGAATATAAAAATAAGTGAACAGTTAAAATTCAGTACGATCATAATAATGAATTAGTGGATTTGGAACATTTTTCATGTCTGTAAAATTCCCTAATTGCCCATTTCTGATAGGATCAGTCTCTGAACTTTGCCAGTTTGAAGGGAAAATAAGTGGTGAAAAAACATGAGGCATATTAATTAAGAACATTAGTTATGGCGTTATGCAGACCTGGGTTTAAATTCTGACTCCTTCACTCAGTGTTAAAGGTCAATTTTCCATGGATCTGTTATATTTCCACACATCTTTGGAGCAACCATCTTTGTTTCAGACTCTCTTTTCAAGGACGTTTGAATAGCAAGCAACCTTCAAAGAGAGAATGTCTCCCGTTGGAATAAATGTCATACATACTTACTGTCCAGTATAATATAATGTCTCTCTTCAGAGCAAAAGGAAGACATGCTTGCTGTCCATTAAAAAATATTTTTGTTCTCTACACTCAGGGTTTCTCTCCTATAATAACCCATTGAGTGTGCAGGTGTCACCTGGCCCTATTTATATTGCCCAGTGGGATTTAGGACTTGAGAAACTGATGCAAATGATATTCTGGCTATTGATAGTGCTGTGAATAATAAGTTGTCCTTCAGATCTGACCTAGGAGGCTGATGTCTTTTATGTATGTTCATGAAAGGGTGTCATGTTAACTTGTCAGCTTGCAGATAGGGTACAATCTCAGACCGTTCACCATTCTTGATACTCACTAACCAGAAAATTGGGAGCAAATTATTTGCTCTCACTAAGCTCCGATATTTTTACTCATAAACTGGGGCATAGCAAGTGTCCCAATATTATTTAATACTATTAAATGCAACCACTTCTATGTAGCTCTTTACCCAACATATAGTATATCTCATCAACATTAGCTAATACTCACATGGGAACATTAAGCTGAGATGGAAAGTACAGAGGTATTGAAGTAAATATAGGCTTTTCCTGATGCTATAGGCAGGATTTCCTTGATATCAGAGATTGAAATAGATTATGAATAAAATGCTAGCTCCAACTGAGCACTACTGGCTGCCTCAGCTGCTGTGATGAGAAAGATTTTGAAGCAAAATCTGGACTGAGCAGGGAAGATTGCCTGATAGACTATTGATGTTTGCTATGGGTCTTGACTAGGGGAAATGAATTACACATTCTTCATATTTGCCTCTTGTGACAAGATGTTATTTAATATCTCTTCCACCTCTATTTGATTCTATACCACAAACTTTCATCCTTGAAAGAAGACATAAAATGCAGATAATCCTGGAAGAGGAAATACAATGATTTAGTTATCTCATTTAATTATCTAAGGGTACATTTGCAATTAGTCTATCTTGAAGACTTTCATCAGAATGATACCGTACTCATAATTAGACATGCTGTGGGTACTTTATTAAGATTGGTTTATAGTCATTCTGGTGCTAACAATTGCAAGTGCATCCCTACCTACAGAGCCTTTCATGTTGGTATTCTTGGGATGCAAATTTACTTCAAAAATCTGTATCCATTCTACCTGGGGAGCATTTACCATGTGTCTAAGGATACATTTGAAAGCATCAGATGGGCTGACTTCACTGCATCATGCCAGAGAAGGCTCCAATAATACTCTTTAAGGAGCTAGTCCCATGCCTCAGCCTTCATTTTAAGCGACCGGCAGGGCCTTCTCCTATGGCTGTAAATATTCTTATGGAAAGAAATTTGGCAAGATGTATCCTGAAAACGTTCACTCCTTTGGATCTGATTATGTCTAGGAATTTATCTTAGGAAGATAATTGAAGCTGTGCACATTGATTTATGTACAAGGTTATTTGTTATAGAATGTTTGATGTTTTTAAAGCACCATTTTTGCAAATGAAGATACAATAAATAAATTGTAGTTAACCATATTGCCTTAACAGTCATTAAAATAATATATTTGGATAAATTTACTGACATAGGAAATTTATCTCATGTAATATTAATGAAGAAAAACTGGGTTTATATAAACAATTATTAGAAAGAAATGCTTAAAAATAAAAAATAGGATATTTGTTCCACAAATACAATATGTGTAGAAAGAGGTGTTTAATTTTTGTTTTACTTCAGGTGTAAAAAGTATCCAGTTTGCAGAGGAATTCTGTAGGCTAGACTGTATTCTAGAAAAACTGACCTATACTCAGAAACAACAGTGTATGATCTGAGATGAGTTGTTTCATGTGCCCCATATTCTTTTAACTTCTAGAAATAGCATATTGATTTTCCTATC
This sequence comes from Piliocolobus tephrosceles, assembly GCF_002776525.5. Taxonomy (NCBI): domain Eukaryota; kingdom Metazoa; phylum Chordata; class Mammalia; order Primates; family Cercopithecidae; genus Piliocolobus; species Piliocolobus tephrosceles. Next base: position 80,211,008 of record NC_045448.1, on the reverse strand, counting down.
CCAGATACAACTTCCTCACCATGGGAAGTCTTGGTGGGACTATTGATCAGGGTGCCCGCCCTCTTATTCCCGGCCAAGGTGGCACACACATGACTCAGTCTAGGATAATTGGACAATCTCAGGGATTTGGATTGCGGGAACAGGAATGAAAGTTGATATTGACCTAACCCTGTAACAATGACCAGAAGACACAGAGCGATTATTATTATTATTATTTGCTACAAAGAATCCAATTGCTATTTTGTCCTCATTTTTCTGAACCTAACTCTTCAGCTATTCATTCTTGACCTACAATTTAACCTTCTAATAAGTACGCTTTCGTTAAAGTTACCCAGAATTGGACTTTGTGTCTCATAACTACAGAGATGTAAGTTAATAAAATAAAAATATGTGTATACATGTGTTGTTTAGGTGGTAGGGATCTAAGATCCAAAACCAGTGAGGCTCCTGGCCACACCCCAGTCTATGACCTCCTTTGTGCCCTGCCTTCATTCTCTCTTGTAGGTTGCCATTCCTGGGCAGCCACTTTCAAAGCTCAGCTCTTTTCTACTTGTTTTCAACTGGCACACTAACCAGAGGGGCAGACATTGCCCAGTGAATTGTCAAAGGCACCTACTCTACATAGTTCTTAGTGTAGCCACCTCGCAGATGTCCTGCACTGATTACCTGTAGTGGGTGGCATTATCATCAGAAAGCCAGGGAATGATGCTTTTGGAATCCACTTTCTATTTCAATGCAAGAATCCTCTGATTTTCATGTATGCTGAATGGATTTTTTTCTAGTGACAATTACTGCTCCAATGGTTGGCATTTTCCATTCACGTGGCTTAAATTCAGTGATATTACAATCTCTGAATAACTTGAAAAGTCTCAGCTTGGCTTATATGATTCACCACCCCCTTTGGAAAAGTTTCGCACAATAGGTCTCTAATTATACAAGTGCACATTGAAGAATTAATGAAACACAATAGCCTTCTACCAAATGAGGCTGTTATGAGTTAACTCTAAATACTATTCAAATGCTTCTACCAGGAATACTTCTGTTCTGAATCTTCCCATCCAGTCCTTTTTAAAAATAGTCCAGTTCAAAATTCAGTCCTTCTAGATTAGTGCTGAAAGAGCATAATGTTTTTTAAAAAATCAATTTAGCACTAGGCTATATACCTGTTCAGTCTCTTGTAAGCTATGTGAGTTTTAGTCAAGTTGCTCAACTTTTCTGAGAATCAATTTCTCAGCTATATGTGTGTGTGTATATATATATATATAAAGTCAAATACATTTTTGTGAGAATTAAGTAAGATAGTGTATGTAAAGTACTTGGTATTTGGGAGATATACATTAAGTGTTAAATCCATTGTACTTGTAGTATTTTAACTTTGTTTTCTGTATTTGACTCTATGTATTCACATAACTTATGCACTTTATATTGAGCTGATTTGTTGTTTATATTTTATTATGGAACATGTTTTTTTAAAGCAAAATATAACAAATAAAAAAATAAAACATTATAGTATGATAATATCTTTCCAGAAAAGAAATAAAATCTCCTCACATTTTTCTTCTGTTTCTCCACAAATACTATTACATGTTGTTTCTACATACACTGACTAGTTGTTCAATTTTCCCTTAAGAGACAATAATGAATAGCATACGTTTATATAGCATTACACTATTTTTCAGTGTTTCATATTCATTGCTACATTTGATTGTGTTCTAGTGATTTGTTCTTTCATAGGCTACATTGATGCCTAACTTCCATTTCATAATGTATAAAAATTGCAATAACTGTGAATATTCATGGTCCCACCAAGGACAAAAATAACTCAAAGACAATGACCTCTCCTTTGCTCCTTTCATACACTCACTCACACTTGTCCAGAGTTTCCTCTTGCTTTATACTCTTCTGAAATCCTGTTCTGAGGAATTATTAGTCATGGTAAAGCATAAATATCTGACAAAGCTTAATCATTTATTCTGAGGGGCCTTTAGAGAAGGCAAAGGGAGTATAAAATTGATGGGTTTTTTGTTTGTTTGTTTTATTTTCTGTGGGTTGTTTGTTTGTTTGTTTTGGGACAGAGTTTCACTTTGTTGCCTAGGCTGGAGTGCAGTGGCACAGTCTTGACTCACTGCAACCTCCGCCTCCCAGGTTCAGGCAATTCTCATGCCTCAACCTCCCGTGCAGCTGGGATTACAGGTGCCCGCCATCACGCCCAGTTGATTTTTTTTTTCTTTTTTGTATTTTAGTACAGATGGGGTTTCACCATTTTGCCCAGACTGGTCTTGAACTCCGAGCTCAAGCAATCTACTCATCTTGGCTTCCCAAAGTGCTAGGATTACAGGCGTGAGTCACCGCACCCGGCCAAATAGTTTTAATATGAAGAAAACGTCAGGGTTTTGGGAGCTAATCTGTGTATATTGAGAGAGGACAATTTATTCTTTCCTGCTCAGTCTATTAAAGTAGGTCAGACTATCAGAAATAAAGTGGGTAGACTATCTAGAAACATGATTAAACACAGAAAACATTTTGCTTTGTGTTGCATTGGCATATGTTTTGTCTCTGGCCTGCTCCCGTATGCATTGAGGGAGCAGGAATGAAAATTATTATTGACCTGACCCCTGTAACAGTTGCCTAAAGAGACAGATTATTATTAGTAGTAGTAGTAGTTGCAGTAGTAGTAGTAGTAGTAGTAGTAGTAGTAGTAGTAGTAGTAGTAGTAGCAGTAGTAGTATTTTGCTACAAAGAACCCTATTGCTATTTTGTCCTCATTTTTCTGAACCTAACTCTTCAGCTATTCATTCTTGACCTACAATTTAACCTTCTAATAAGTATGCTTATTATAAGTACTCCATTCTTACCTCAGACACTCAATAAGGCACAAAGTCCTGCATTAAAGACCCATTCAACCTTGTATGTCCTATTGATGTCAACAACTAGACACTATGAAATAACATGATTTTATACTCAGAAGTCCAAGATCCTTCCCTGAAACCCATTGGAAGAAACCCACATCTCTAGGTCTTCAGCCCAGAGATCCCTATGTGATTAGGAAGATATTTCCTAATTGATAAAAAAGAACAGAGGTTTCAAACTTTTTTTCCAATAGTGGAAGCTTTTTATTCTCTGACATTTGTCTTTCACAAAATATTGCTTTACAAATTATATACAACTATGTTATCTTTAGTTGATGCAGGGAGAAGTATTTCCCAGCCATATCTACTAAACCTCTCTTGCTCCCCTTGGCACTTCTGAGGCATGTACACAAAACCCAAAATATGCATAAAATCCTAGTTTAAAATGCTTATTTTCAGAATGTTTTGCATCTGTCTAGAAAGTTTCTTCAGGCACTGGGGGACTCCAAAATGCGGGAGGGCAGAGTGGAGGAGAGGTTGAAAACTACTTGTTAGGTACTGTGTTCACTATTTGGATGATGAGTTCAACTAAAGCCCAAACTTCAATATTACACAATATATCCATGTAACAAACCAGCATGTATACCCCCTAACCTAACATTTTAAAATATAAAATAAATAAATAAATCATCTTTTTAAAAGAAAAAATTTCCTTCAAGCAACCAGAAGAAAAATGTCTCAAATTCTTTTTGGAATAGGATGAACTATGGTGAAACAAACAAATAAATAAGCCAATCTTGGTGGAAATTTACAGAAACATGTTTCTCAAGAACTATTAGTTGAGAGCTTAAAGTCTCAAGCAGGAAGAACCTAGGTTCACATCCCTGCTTTTGATATCTACAAGGTAAATGACCTTGGGTGATTTACTTAGCTTTACTAAGCCTGTTTGTTCAAGGTATAATGAAGATAATATAGTACTTTACTTAAACGGTTGTTGGGAGAACTGAATAAAATAAGGCAGTGTGTAGCATAGTTATGGCATATATGAAGCACAAAATAAATGTTACCTTTTATTATTTATGTCACTGTAGTTTTTTTTCAAAATCCATAATGCACTTCATACTGAACCTGCAAAAACCTACTTTCTCTTTTTTTTCTTCTAATACTTGCTCATCCATTATTCTGTCTCCTTTGTACACCAACCATTACATGTACATACTGACTGGCCCCAGGTCACATGGCTTTTAAATGCTAGAGTGAGGATTCAATAATCTTTCTACTACATCTGACCACCCTAAAATACTTGGAAAAATAATTTTGTTACTCTGTTTCCTACAACTCCTAGCCTTCCTTTTTTTAAAAAAAAATTTTTGGTAGTGTTGAAGAAAAACAATTAAGATTGCGCAGCCAGGAGCTAGTGACCAAACAGTCCCACAAGGAAGAGCATGTAACTTAGAAATACCCCTTTATCAGGTATAAAACGATGACCCCAGCAGACAAGTCATTAAGGACAGGATACTTGGCACACCCCATTTAAATCAAGATCCAAAGACAAGAATAGTTGTCACTGGAAGGACTTGTGTACAGAGCAGTAAAACAAGGGAAGAAGTAGGTATAGCTGGCTCAGAATATGGCCAAGATTCTTTCAAGAGCATAAAATGTCACAGGCAACATGGTATGGATCCCATTGCTAGAACCAATGAACAAAATGCAAAACTACTTAATTTGGACTCCTATGAAAATGGTACTCTATCAGTTGATGTTTCACTTTTTAAGGCACTATGTTCTATTGGCATCATCTCATTTATTATTCATAATAATCCTATATAGTAGGTATTTATCCTTTTCTCAGATAAGGGAAGTGAGGTTAAGAAAGGCTGAATTATCCAATCAAAATTTCAGATTTTGGAAGTGACAGTTGTTTTGGGAGCACAATTTCCTGATTTCAGTACCTGGTTCTAGAATGTTCTGATGGTAAAATCTGAGAGTAGAACTTATCACAGAACTTTTCTAGAACTAAACTTTCAGAAAAGGAACAGTTATTCATTACAAGTAGAGATATTCTGGGGGCAATCTAGATGTGCAGACAGCAGTACAGCAGAGGTTGAGGCTTGCAATGCTCTCACCAATGTGCTCAACATTTCAAATATCTCAGCCTGAGCTAAAAGTTGTGGTTATGTGTCTGTTTCTGCCTAAAAGGTAACTAAGGTATGAAGTCAATTACGGACGTCACAGAGATTCCCAAAATAATTAATCTATTGAGGTAATCAAGGCAAGAGTACTTCAGCATGAATACTATGAAAATGATTTCTATTTGCCTCCATCTTCCCCTTGTCCAGACATAGCAGTCTTTACTAGGTCTTTTCCAGGACAATCTCTACGCGCCTTGATATCTTATTTGCCCCTCATCCCCCTGTACCCTCTCTTTACTTTGATCATGATTAAATACAAAGCAGTTAACTGCACTTGTCTTTGCCACTACTCATGATGCCGGATATATTAGCCTTTTTCTAGGCCAGAGAACAAATTGCAATTGTCAGAGTAAAATTACTTGTCAAAGATCATGGAATATCAATACAATATTGAGATAAAAGTCACGATATACAAAATGGAAATTCCTCTTAGCAATATTAACTGGCTCACCTTGTCCACAATTTGATATTATCATGCATACTGATGATAATAGGCTTCTCTGCATATTCTGATTGCACAGTGGGTGATACGCAGGAAAGAGTGAAATGTAGGTTAGTGGATAGGGTATCTCAGCATCAATAGGTAATGAGATTGGGAAGAACATTTTAAAGCGGTTTATATTCAATCAAGCGTGCTATTCTTACAACAAATATTTATTAGATATCTCTTATATTAACGTTATTGAGCAGTGTTTATTTGAAGTTCTAACTCGTGGGGTTCAGACATCTGTGTTTACTAAATACACTTTTCTTGGTTTCATCCCAGAATTTTTATTGAGAATCCCTGGAATTAGGGTTAATAAATTGCCCCAAGTGATTCTGATTTGCTCTGACCTTTAAAGACTATTATGCTATGTACTGGAGGTAAGAAACACAAACTATTCTGATTGTGAAGGAGAATGGAAGCTGGTTGAAGATATAGCCAAATACAAATGGAAAGATAAATAACATTATATAGATTAGAAACACCTATCAATTAGATATATTACAATGTAGTTACAGTATAATAGTCAACAATAGCTTGGAAGTCAGAGGAATAATAGCATGAGTTTGAATGTTTCAGGAAGCATCAAATCTGGGTAAGATGTAACAACAAAAAGGCATGTATGTGAAGGCATCAGAGAGCTGATGAAGCCACCAGGTATTGAAAAACCATTATATTAGAAAGAATGGAAGCCCATTGAGGTGTGGTCAATAGTTTGCGCATTGCTTTTACTCTCAAGATATTTTCTTAATCTTTTTTAAAATATTGAGGTCAAGTTAACATACCATAAATTTTTTCTTTTTAAAAATTATTGTAGATCATAGAGTACCTGTGGAGCTTTGTTAAATAGGTATATTGTGTAAAGGTGAGGTTTGTGTTTCTAGTGTCCCCATCTCCCAAACGTGACCGTTTTATCCAATAGGTAATTTTTCAACCCTTACTCCTCTCCTAACCTCCCCAGTTTTGGAGTTGCTAATGTCTGTTACTTCCATCTTTATGTCATTGTGTACCCATTGTTTAGCTACTACTTATAACTGGAAACGTGAAATTCGATTTTCTAAGTTATTTCACTTAGGATAATGGCCTGCAGCTCCATCCATGTTGCTGCAAAAGTCTTGATTTTATTCTTTTTTATGGCTGCATAGTATTCTATGATGTATATATGCCACATTTTTTAAATCCTATCCACCACTGATGGACACTTAGGTTGATTATATGACTTTGATGTTGTGAATAGTGCTGTGATCAACATACCAGCAAAGGAATTTTTTTTATATCATAATTTCTTTTCCTTTGGAGAGATACCCACTAGTGGGCTTGCTGGGTCATATGTTAGTCCTATTTTTATTCCTTTGAGAAATCTCCATACTGTTTTCCATACGTGGTCTACTAATTTATGTTCTTACAAACAGTGTATAATCATTCCCTTTTCTCTGTATCCACACCAACATGTTGTTTTTTGACTTACTAATAATTATCATTCTGACTGATGTGAAATGGTATCTCACTGTGGTTATAATTTGCATTTCTCTGATGATTAGCAATGTGGGGCATGTTTTAATATGTTTGTTGGTCACTTGTATGTCTTCCTTTAAGAAATGTCTGTTTATGTTCTTTCCCCACTTTTTAGTGTTTTTGTTTGTTTTCTTGTTGACTTGTTTGAATTCCTTGTGGATTCTGGATATTACTTGTCTCAGACGATTTGTAAATATTTTCTTTCATTCTGTAGGTTACCTTTTTACTCTGTTATTTCTTTTTCTGTGCAAAAGGTTTTTTAGTTTAGATAAGTCCCATTTGTCTATTTTTGTTTCTGTTGCATTTATCTTTGAAATGTTAGTCACAAATTCTTTGCCTAGGCCAATGTCCAGAAGAGTTTTTCTTAGGTTTTCTACTAGAATTGGTATAGTTTGAGGTCTTAAATGTAAGACCTTAAGCTATAGTTACATATACTCTATCTTGAGTTAATTTTTGTATATGGTGAGAAATAGGAATCCAGTTTCATCCTCCTACCTAGAGCTAGCCAATTTTTCCCGATACCATTTACTGAACAGGATATCATTCCCATTATTTATTTATGTATGTATTTATTTAACTTTTATTTTACAATCAGGGGATACATGAGCATGTTTGTTGCATAGCTATGTTACATAATGCTGAGATTAGGAGTACAAATGAATCTGTCACTCAGGTAAAGAGCACAGTATCCAATAGGTAGTTTTTTTCAACCCCTACCCCTCTCCTTTCTTCCCTGGTCCTGTATTCCCCAGCATCTATTGTTCCAATTTTTATGACTATGTATACCCAATATTTAGCTCCTATTTATAAGTGAGAACAGGTGGTATTTGGTTTTCTGTTTCTGTGTTAGTTCACTTATGATAATGTTTCCAGCTGCATCCATATTGATGCAAAGGACATAATTTTCTTCTTTTTGTGGCTGTGTAGTATTTCATGGTGTATATGTACCACCTTTTCTTTATCCAATCCACCATTGACGAACATCTTATTTGATTCCATGTCTTTGCTATTGTGAATAGTGCTGGAATGAACATAGAGATACATATGACCTTTTGATAAAATTACTTATTTTTCTTTGGTATGATATTGCTGAGTCAAATGGTAGTTCAACTCTCAGTTCTTTGAGAAATCTCCAAATTGCTTCCCACAGTGGCTGAACTAATTTACATTCCTGCCAACAGCATATAACTGCTCCCTTTACAGCCTTATCAGCATTTGCTATTTTTTGACTTTTTAATAATAGCCATTCTGATTGGTGTGAGATGATATCTCATTATTTTTATTTGCATTTCTCTAATGAGTCGTGATAATGAGCCTTTTTTCACATTTGTTGGCTGCTTGTATAATTTTTTTTCTGGTTGATAGGTTTTTTATTACTAATTCAGTTTTGGAAGTGTAATTGTTGTGTTCAGGTTTTCAATTTCTTCCTGGTTCAGTCTTGAGAGATTGTGTATCTCCAAGAATTTATCCATTTTCTCTGGTTTTCCTAATTTGTGTGCATAGAGGTCTTCAAAATAGCCTTTGAAGATCTTTTGTATTTCTGTGAGGCTGTCTGTAATAATATCTTTGTCATTTCTGATTATGCTTATTATTATATCTATGTCATTTCTGATTGTGATATTCTCTCTTTTTTTCTGTGTTAATCTAGCTAGCAGTCTATCAATTTTGTTTATCCTTTCAAAAAACTAACTTTCGGTTTCATTGTTCTTTTGTATGGATTTTTGTGTCTCAATTTCATTCAGTACTCCTCTGATGTTGATTATGTCATACCTTCTACTAGCTTTGGGGTTGTTTTGTTCTTTTTCATTCTAGTTCTTATAGGTGTGATCATAGATAGTTAATTTGAGGTATTTCTAGCTTCTTGATAACTTCTTTAAAGTGTTTAGTGCTATAAACTTTCCTCTTAACACTTCTGTATTACTCCATTCTCACACAGCTATAAAAACATATCTGAGACTGGGTAATTTATAAAGAAAAGAAGTTTAATTGGCTCATGGTTCTGTGAGTTATTCAGGCTTCTGCTTCTGGGGAGGCCTCAGAAAACTTACAATCATGGTGAATAGCAAAGGAGAAGCAGTCATATATTCACATGGCCAGCAGGAGAAAGAGAGTGAAGCGGAAGGTGGCACACACTTTTTAAACAACCAGATACCTTGAGAACTCTATCATGAGGCAGCACTAGGGGGATGGTGCTAAACCATTAGAAGCTACCCCCATGATCCAATCACTTCCCACCAGGACCCACGTCCAACACTGGGGATTGCAATTCAACATGAGATTTGGGTGGGGACATAGAGCCAAATCATATCAACTGCTTTAGCTGCATTCCAAATATTTCGGTATGTTTTGTCTGATTCATTAATTTTGAAGAATTTTTTAGTTTTTGACTTAACTTTGTTTACCCAAAAGTCATTTAGTAGCAAGTTGTTTAATTTCCATGTAATGGTGTGGTTTTGATATATCTTCTTGACATTGACTTCTATTTTTATTGCACTGTGGTCAGAGAGTGTGCTTGCTCTGATATCAATTTTTTTAATTTATTGAGACTTGCTTTATGGCCAAGGATGTGGACAATGTTAGAGCACGTACTGTGTGCAGGAGAGAATTGTAGTTTGTTTAAAGTCTGTTTTATCAGAATAGCAACAACCCCTCTTTTTTGTTTTTCATTTGCATATTAGATCTTTCTCCATTCCTTTACTTTGAGCCTGTGAGTGTCATCACATGTGGAATGGGTTTCTTGAAGACAGCATACAGTTGGGTCTTGTTTCTTTATTCCACTTGTCATTCTATGCCATTTAAGTGGGATGTTTAGAACATTACATGCAAGATTAATATTGATATGTAAAATTTTGATCCTATCATTGTGTTGTTAGCTGGTTCTTTTATAGACTTGATTGTGTAGTTGCTATATTGTGTCTGTGAGCTATGTGCTTAAGTGTGTTTTTGTGGTGGCAGATATCATTCTTTTGTTTTCACGTTTAGCACTCCCTTAAGGACCTACTGTAAGATCAGTCTAGAGGTCATGAATTTCCTTAGTGTTTGCTTATCTGAAAATAACTTTATTTCTTCTTCACCTATTAAGCTTAGTTTCACAGGAAATTAAATTCTTGGTTGGAATTTCTTTTTTTTAAGGATGTTAAAAATTGTCCCCCAATCTCTTCTGGCTTGATAAGTTTCTGCTAAGAAGTCCTATGCTAGCCTGTTGGAGTTCTCTCTGTAAGTGACCTGGCTCTCCCTCTAGCTGTCTTAAATAAATTTTTTTCTTTTGAGTTGAACTTGGAAAACCTAATACCATTGTGTCTTGGGGATGATTGTTTTGTATAGTATCTCATAAGGGTTCTCCAAATTTCTTGAATTTGTGTGTCAACCTCTCCAGAAAGACTGGGAAACATTTCATAAACTATGTCCTCAAATATGTTTTCCAACTTGTTTATTCTCTCTCCAACTCTCTCAGGAATGCCAATGAGTCATATGCTTGGCTTCTTTACATAATCTCACCTTTCTCAAAGGTTTTGTTCATTTTTTAAAATTCTTTCTTCCATATTTTTGTCTGACTGCATTGATTCGAAGGACATATCTTCCAGCTCTCCGATTATTTTCTCAGCTTGGTGTATTCTATTGTAAATGTTTCAAACTGTATTATAGAATTCCTGTAATGAATTTTTCAGTTCCATTTGTTCAATTTTGTTCTCTCTTAAAATGGCTGTTTTGTCTTTCAACTCTTGGATTATTTTATTGGATTCCTTGGATTGGGTTTCAATTTTCTGCTGCATCTTATTGAGCTCCAGTTGTGTCTATACTTACTCTCTGGGAGTCTCCCTGCTGGCTCAACTATCCTTGGGCATCATGGGATCTGTTGCACCTAGGATCCCAGAGGTCCACTGTGAGAGTGAATTGGTCCACAGTCACTCCACTCACTACTTCCCTAGGAGCTGTTCAGAGCCAGGAATGAGTCCTGGTAGTCAGCAATCCCATGTGGGATTCCAAGCTTCCTTCCTCTTCAATGTCAGTGCCTCTCTCTTGACTTGCAGTATTTTCTCTCAAAAGATCTGTTTAAAATATGATGACTTACCCCATATTTTGATCTCCCTTGGCAGGAGAGGCTCTCTTGGCTGTTCTATTCATCCATCTTTTCCCACTACCTGTCTCTATTAGTTACATTGACTTTGTTAAAGTATCAGTTGGTTGTAGGCATGTGATTCTGTTTTGGGGCTCTCGATCCTGCTCTGTTGATCTATGTGTTCATTTCTGTACCAGTACCATGATGTTTTAGGTACCATAACCTTGTAGCATAATTTTAAGTCAGGTAATTTTGACACCTCCAGCTTTGTTCTTTTGCTTAAGGTTGGTTTGGCTATTTGGGCCCTTTTGGGGCTCCATATGAACGTCTGTGAAAAATGATGTTGGTGATTTGATAGGAATTACATTGAATGTGTAGCTTGCTTTGGGCGGTATGGTCATTTTAGTGATATTTATTCTTTTAATTCATGAGCATGGGGTGTTTTTCCATTTCTTTGTATCATCTGCAATTTCTTTCATGAGCATTTTGTAGTTCTCCTTGTAGATATCTTTCACTTCCTTGAACATACCATAAAATTAACCACTTTAAAGTATACAATTTACTGGCATTTAGTACAATCACAGTGTTATTTAATAATCATCTCATCTAATTCTAAAATATTTTCATCACTGCCAAAGGAGACCCAGTGTGGACTAAATGGTCACTCCCCATTCCTATGCCCTAGCTCTTGGTATCCTCCAATCTGCTTTCTGTGTTTATGGATTTATATATTTTGAATATATTAAATTAATGGAGTCATAGAATATGTATCCTTTTGTCCCTGACTTCTTTTACTTGGCATAATGTTTTCGAGTTATCCACATTTTAACCTGAATCAGCGCTTCATTCCTTTTTATGGTTGTATAACATTTCACTGTATGAGCATTCCACATTTATTCATTTATCTGTTGATGGACATTTGGGTAGTTTCCACCATTTGGCTATTGTCAGTAGTGCTGCTGTGAACATTGACGTACAAGTATTTGTTTGAATGCTTTCTTTCAATTCTATAGGGTATATTTAGAAGTGGAATTGCTGGATTATAAGGTAATTCTATATTTAACTCTTTGTATAACCACCTAACTGTTTACTAATGTGACTGTAGCATTTTACAGTCCCACCAGCAAAGCACAAGTGTTCCAATTTTTCCATATCTTTGCCAACACTTGTTAATTTTTTCTATATATGTAAACATAAATATGTAAATATATATACCTATATAATTATATTATAAAGAAAAAATATATATATTTCCTTTTTATATATATCTGTCTTAATGGGTGTGAAGTGGTATATTGTTGTTTTAATTTGCATTTTTCTAATTACTAGTGATGCTGAACATCTTTCATGTGCTTATTGGTCATTTGTTTATTTTCTGTGGAGAAATGTTTATTTAAGTCCTCTACTCATGTTTTAATTGGGTTGCTTATTTTTCTTGTTAAGTTGTAATAGTTCTTTATACATTCTTATTACTATAACCTTTTCAGATATATGAATTGCAAATATTTCTCCCATTTTGTAGTTTGCATTCTTGCTTTCTTGATAGTGCCCTTTCATAAACAAAAGCTTAAATTTTGATGACTTCCAACTTATTTATTCATTCTTAACATGAGGTAAGAGGATGAGATACCAAGAAAAAGTTGAAAAGTTAAGTGGAGTGTTTTACATTCTTGTTACTCTGGAGATAAAAGCAGAAATGCCAACAAGATGGCTTTTAATTTGAGGCCAACCAGAGTTAGATAAATCCAGAAAAAAAAATACAACCCAACCTCTAGTTAGCTTAGTTCCTAATTGTCTAAAGTGAACAGCCTCCAATCTAGTTGCCTCACAGAAGAAAAGCCCACCATCTAGAACACCATAGAACTTTTCTATAAAAAGATAGCACCACCCAGAACACTACTTTCTATGCAGGATCAACAGATAATATACTTGCCAACATTTGTTAATTTTTTTCTACCATGTATATCAAGAAGAAGGAATGGAAGTTAACAACCAACAATAGAATTGATACATTAGAATTATAAATAAAATATATCAGATAGAGATTTAAACATAATTATGATTAAACATTCAAGAAAACGGATGACAAAATGGAGAATTTCACTAAATAACTAGAATCTGTTTCAAAAGAACCAAATGGAAATTATAGAACTGAAGAATACAATAACTGAAATTAAAAACTCAATACAGCTGGGTGCATTGGCTCACATCTGTAATCCTAACACTCTGGGAGACCAAGGCAGGAGGATCATTTGAGCCCAGGAGTTTGAGACCAGTCTGGGCAACATAGCAATATCTCATCTCTGTACAAAGAAAAAAATTAATTAAGTGCAGTGGCATGTACCTGTGGTTTCAGCTACTTGCGAGGCTGAGGCAGGGGAATTGCTTGAGCCTAGAAAGTCAAGATTGTAGTGGGCTTATATATTTACATCACTGCATCCCAGCCTGGGCAACAGAGTAAGACCCTGTCTCAAAAACAAACAAACAAAACTCAAGAGATGCATATCAAAGCTGGCTAAGCACAACTGAAAATACAGTTAGTAAACTAGAAAATAGATCAGTAGAAAATTCTTGGACCGAATCACAGAAAGCAAAGTATTGAAAATTCAGTAAAGAACACAAAAGACATGTAGGACAAGGTAAAACAATTTAATATAAATGTGACTGGAGTTCCAGATAGAAAAGAGAAAGAATGGGCAGAAGAAATATTTGAAGAGCTAATAAACAAGAATTTCCTTCTGACTGAAAGATAGCCAACCAAAGACTCAAGAATCATTACAAATCTTCAGGAGAGTAAAAATCAAGAAAATCATACCTGAGCATGTCATGCAAAGCTGCTAAAAACCAAAGATGAAAGAATAATCTTAAAAGCAGCCAGGGGAAAGGATACAATGCCTTCAAATAAGCAACAGTAAGGCTGACAGTTAATTTCTGAATAAAGAAAGCCAAAAATAATAAATAATATTATTAAAATTGGAATTCTATAATACAGAAAAAAAAACATTTTTTTAAAGCAAAGAAGGTGCTGTAAAACATCATTGAGTCTCCTACATAGATATGAGTTCTCCTTTGCTGCAATCCTAAATCTTGGCCTTTCCCTTGACTCTACCCTATTTTACTGGATGCTCAGTCAAGATTCGGTTTTACTTATTTTTCCATAGGAATTCATTATCTTTGAGTCATAATACTTTTTAAAAAATCAAAGATGGAAATTTTTTTGATGAAGATAAAGGAATTTGGTGAAGATAAAATAAATTTTTCTTCTTATTAAATGACAACATTTGAGCTTGTTGATTCTGTATTAAAAACTCCAGCCTTGAGTGGAATTTTTTTCTTTTTTTTTCTTTTTTTGTTTTGTTTAGATGACGTTTTGCTCCAGTCACCCAGGCTGGAGTACAATGGCACAATTCAGCTCACTGCAACCTCCTTCTCCTGGGTTCAAGCGATTCTCCTGCCTCAGCCTCCCAAGTAGCTTGGATTACAGACATTAGCCACCACCCTCGGCTAATTCTTGTATTTTTAGTAGAGATGGGGTTTCACCATGTTGGCCAGGCTGGTCTTGAATTCCTGACCTCAGGTGATCCACCTGCCTCGGCCTCCCAAAGTGCTGGGATTACAGGCATGAGCCACTGCGCCTGGCCGAGTGAGATCTCATTCAATATAACTGTTTATTTGTATCTGTAAAGAAACAAGCATTTAATTGGAAATTTTCTCTTAAAACAACAACAAAGAACCTAAAAAGGAGGACATGCCAAATTGAATTGGTAAAGCAGCTAAGCAGAGGCTTTGGAGGCCAAGGACCAAAGTATTTCTTTCAAGAAACCAAAGCAGCAGCCAATTTAAGTCCATATTTGAGTCTAAATATCCTAGGTTTTTAACTCTAAATATCTTCATTTTACAGATAAGTAAACAGAAACTCAGAGAGTTTAAATAATTTGTTCAAGGTCATTCAGCTATTTAGTGGCAGAGCCAGGAACTTAAGTTTTCCATACACTTCCAATTCCAACATTCAGAGACTCATAAGTAGCATGGTTTGTGTTGCCAAAAGCTCTCTAACCCAAGTAATCTTCACTGCAGAACATCCAGTGCAACAGACTCAGATGAGTTCATTTAAAAATATATTACAGTGCCTACTATAGGCCACAGTTATACCTACTAGATATAACATACGAAGTTATTAAATCCTGGAAACACCTGATGACTTATATTCCTGAATTAGTTAACTCAGCTTTTGAGCATGACATAAAAAGGTGGGACATGAAACAGACAACTTTTGATACAGAGGGAATGGAATAATGAAGAGAACTAACTGTGGAAGTCTGGTTTGGAACAAAGTGGGAGATTACATAAGAAAGTCAAGTATGATGTTGCCGCAAGAGGGGTGTTGTGACATCTATGGCTAAATTAAAGGGGCTGGGACTGAATTCTAGAAAGCTTTTATGCACTTTATAAATTTCTTTAAGTCTCAATTCTCTCTAGGTAGTTTCATCTGTCTCATAAACCAATCCTTTTAGAATTCACAGGGCCGGAACATGACACACCTGGTGAGAGAAACCCTATTTCAAAAATGATGTCTGAGATTCTTTCTGTTGCCTTTCTTCCAGGCATTCACATGTTATAATGCCATAAACGTGTCCTGTGATTTTCTAGGCATGGCAGTAACATTTATATTCAACCAGGTTAAATAGTCAGCAAGAAGGCTCATGCTGAATAGAAGCAAAACCCCTTCATGGGAAGCCCCTGGAGAGAATTACCCTATAGATCTGCAGGGGATTAGCAGCAGGTGCGTAGAGCTAGGAGACATTCCTAGATCACTTACCCTCAAATGCCTCACTTTCAGAAGAAGATAACCAAAGACCAAATAAATGTTAAACTACATGTTTATGGCAGAAAGAGGTCTTAAACCTAGAGCTCTTGACTCAGTCTGAAGGTTTTTTTTTTTTTTTTTTTTTTTTTCTGCATTACCACTTAGGTGATTCACTAGTATGACAGGGGACCCCTGATAATCTTCTGAACCACTTCAGGGAATCTGTAAGGTCACACTGTTTTCATCATAATGCTAAGGAATTATGTGCCCAAGAATAGAGAGGACTGGGAGGTTATCATCATTCTCATGGGTAATGGATGTGTGCTTAAGCAGGCTTGTAATTTAGAATTTATCTAGTTTTATTTCTGATGTGGCCAATATCAACAGATTAAACACTATATAAACAATATCTCTTTTGAGTACTTAGTAATTTTTAAGAGAGTCAAGGGTCCTGAGACCAAGTTTGAGAACCACAGTTACAGTTCCACAAATATAATTAAGCTACTATTATGACTAAGACACAGGGCTGAGAACTTTCTTTGCCCTCAGAATACATGGTTCTATCCTATGAATGCTGTGCGAAAAGTTCAGAAGAGGAAAAGGTCATATTATAGTTAGTAACAGATTCATGAAAGAGATTGATCAAGAAGTGGGTCTGGAAAGATGAGAATTTCAACAAGTGGTAATCTGGAGCCAGAGTATTTCTTGTTGAGAGAAATGTACAATCAGAGACAAGACACCAAGGAGCATATATATTCTGGTCACAGTCAGTCTTCCTGGGTGAAAGTGTCATGTGGATGAAAAGCAGTAATAGGGGAAACAAAGAAATTAGATGAGGTTAAGATGTAAGGAGGCTTGAGCGCCAGATGGAAGCATTTGGACTTATTTTTAATCACCATGATAGTTCATTGTGTAGATGATAGACAAAAAAATACTGCCCCACTACAGAAAATAGAAATAACTAATGAGAGAAAATACTTAGAGCTTTCTTCAGTCATGGAGCTGATTAAGGGTATGGGTAAAGCATTTTAAGGGAAAACACAAAAAGTCAACAGGAAATGTAGAGGATGAGGGTAAAGAAACACACCTCAAATTAAGTCAAGATCTATCCATCATCCTGATTAGTTGTCTAATCATAGCAAATGTCTTTTTCTCTCTGTATATTCAGAGAGACCCACGGCTAAGATCAGTAAAATGTACATGTACTTCCCAAAGTTGCTTTGAAAATAATTGAGTAAATAAATAGCAGTCATGCTTTGAAGATCACAAAATGCTATATGAATGTATAGATGTTTAGCTACCACCATCTGTGTTGTCAGTCTCAGTGGAAGGCATTGATATAACTCAAGAAGGTGGGAGGTCAAGGGTTTTAACTATGCACAGGCCTGAGGAAACCACAAACTCTTCTTCGTTTTACCAGGAAACAGGACTGGGACAATCTGTTTAGCTATTATTACTTTCTTGGAAAGATCATTATTTTAAAAATAACATCTCTTGATCCTATATTGAAATCTGCAGTAGAATGAATAACTGGACCCTTTAAGAAATGCTCCCCTTTAATTTTATTTGTTGTTTTATTCGCTGTTTTTAAATAGATAATACATATACATGTTAAAGATTTAGACAAGCAAACGAGTATAGGGTTAAAAGTATTCTTAAGTTAATCATAAATCTAATTGGGTGGATAAGTTATGCTTCATCACAATGAAGTCCAGTAGGAAGCTTCCCATTTGGCAGGAAAAATAGGAGACAATATCAGAGAGATGAATGGGAAATGTAAATGACAACACAGATTAGGGTTCTTTGATCTCTTTCATCATCTTTCTGAGCTGTTAGAGTGTAACAACTTCTTGTTTTTGTCTATCAGGTATCATTTTACACAATTAGGAGAGAAGTTCGCTGGTGTTCATGTTCAATATTCCCTGACTAGCTGTCAGGGTTCTCTAGAGGGATAGAACTAATAGGACATATGTATAAAGGGGAGTTTATTAAGTATTAACTCACATAATCACAAGGTCCCACAATAGGCCATCTGCAAGCTGAGGAGCAAGGGAAGCCTGTCCAAGTCCCAAAACTAAAGAACCTGGAGTCCAATGTTTGAGGGCAGGAAGCATCCAGCATGGGAGAAAGATATAGGCTGGGAGGCTGGACCAATCTAGTCTGTTTTCACATTTTTCTGACTGCTTTATATTGTAGCCACTCTGGCAGCTGATTACATGGTGCCCACCCAGATTAATGGTGGGTCTGCCTTTCCTAGCCCACTGACTCAAATATTAATCTCCTTTGGCAACACCCTCACAGACACACCCAGAATCAATGCTTTGCATCCTTCAATTCAACCAAGTTGACACTCAATATTAACCATCATACTAGCCAAAATAATTTTAAAAATGCCTGTGGAATGATATCATGGTGGTCAGCAAATGTCCCATTTGGAGCTTAATCAAGCCTCTCCAATCAAGCAGTGACTACACAAAGTCAGCTGTGCCAACCAGGGACAGCACTGTCTTTTTTAATAGAACCCATGGTCTAGCCCTAGTCCTGGCAAACACTTTCATTCATCTTACATCTTTTTCCAAATGCACTCACAAATATTACAACTCATAGTCATAGCTTTTTTGTTGTTATTATTTATTTTTAGTTTTAAATCAACAAAAATTACATATATTCATCATGTACAACATGTTTTGAAATATGTATACCTTGCTGAATGGTTAGATCAAGCTAATTAACATATTCATGCAGGTATCATCTGTTTTAATGAATCTTCCATGGTCAAGGATTAGCAAAAGTGGACTACGGGGCTACACTGGTAGCAAGTGAATTCACTTGTGGAATTCTAGATTCATCTAGAAACCCCATGGGATTTTCATGCCCTTGAGTAGATATAGTAATCATTAGTGCTGTTCTCCAAATGTTCCCTTTCTCTTTACATGATGATGTTGCACTTCCCAGGCTCTTAGGCATGACCATGAAAAGTAAACAGAAGAAGTATAGACCAATTCTAGGTAGAAATTTCAATCAGAATCATGTGATTTGGCACAGCAGTTTCCCCATCAGCTGTGGTGCCCACAACATTTCTGATAATAGCAGCTCTACCAGCCCGAATCCTTGACAAAGGATGACACAGAACATAGCCTCCAGTTGACCCACAGTGGGCAATGAATTAGTTTGGAGGAGAAGTAAACCTTTTTGTTTCAAGCCACAGAGACTGGGGGCTATTTGTTACCACAGCATTACTTAGCCTATCCTAACAGACAGGAGACAAAGGCAATGTCATGGAAAAACAGAGTAGAAATTATTAATGACGCTATCTTGGGCATCAGATAAATTTAAGTTCTAACCTCTATCACTTCCTAGCTGTGTGGTCTTGGGACTGTTACTTAACTCCTCTGTGTTAACCTCCTCCAGGCTTCTATGACAAAATGTCACAGGCTAGGTGGCTTAAACAACAGAAACTTATTTTCTCACAGTTCTGGTGGCTAGAAGGCCATCATCTAAGTTACAGATGACTCAGTTTCTAGTGAAGACTTCCTTCTTGGCTTACACAGAGCTGCTTTCTCACTGTGTCCTCATGAGGTACAGAGAGAACAAACTCTCTAGTGTCTCTTTTTTGAGGACACTAATCCCATTGGATCAGGGCCCCACACTTATAATCGCATTTTATTTAATTACTGCCTTATTCTAAATACAGCCACACTGGGGCTAAAAGCATCAACATGGATTTTTAAAAGGACACATACACTCAGTCCATAAAACCCTCTCAGTCATATTTCCTCATTGCTTGTTTTGATAAATAATTTAACATATGTAAAGTGCTTGTTGTAGTATCTGTCTCTTTGTAGGTATTTATTATATTTAACTTCATTTTCTATAATCCTCCCCTAGTCAAAAAAAAATCTCATCATATAATATAGAAAATTGAACCCTCTTATATTGTATATAGTCAGCTATCACTGAAGTGTCCCGTCTGACACTTGGTTAGGGACCATCTCTGAAACACGAGTTTTTCTTTGCTGCTCTTAATGCCCTAGGGCCAAGGTCCCTAGATTGCTATTCACTTTTGTACTCTATATAAGCCAACTCATCACAGGCCCAAGGAGCAAATGAATTATACAGTACAGTGTTACCACTAAATCAACACCGTCCAAGAAGCAGTCCAGGACAGGCAATCACTCTCCTTGGGCCAGGCTAGAATGCAAATGAAAGGCAGAGAAGCAGGTCAAAGAGGATTGAATGTTACTGAGAAAGTCATTGAAAATAGATAACTCCTGATTGGTAAAGCTCCTGGATCAGTTTCAATCCTTTATGTGACTTTGAGCTGGAGAGAAAGCATTAAATCTAAAGGTACCCTTAGCATGCATGGGGCACCGCTATTTGCCATAGCGAATCATGTGTATTAAAGTCTTTCACAGTGTCAGATCTTGGAGGAAAACAACTGCCTGCAAGCAATTTTCAGGCTAGGCAAATGAGCTAAGTTGACTGTCGATAAAGGAGAATAAATAGAATACTCTGAACTTATCGTCTGCCAAGAAAATTAGGGCCAAAACTTCACCAAGACAAGTATTTGTGAAGGTTCATAACTGTGTCCAGTTGGGGTTATAGAATGACTTGTAAGATGTTGATTTCTTCCCCAGCATATATTCAATGAGCAGCAACAAACTTCTCATATGTTTAAGTTCATACAGATCCACTGTCACTGTAGGGTCAGTCTTATACTTAGGAGATCTACAAATAAGTTGTGATTTATAGGGTTCTGCGAAAATCGACTTTTTCAGAATACATAGTTTACCTTTTGCTAACTAGCATGATGTTGGGTTTTGAAATTCTGTGGGTAAAATACGATTCTCTTCACCTTCGACAAGAATAATACATTCAACAAAACCAGCATCTTGGTGGGAATTTGGGTCATCTTTTGTACAGAAGCTGGAGGGTTCTTGACTGCTTTAGGTTGAATAAAGTCTACAGTATAAAATTCAAAAATTTCAAAGACAGTCTTAGCTAGGCTTCACTGAAGCCTGGAGAAGACCCAGAGAAAATGTAGCCTCATTCTCCATCAACTCTAGTTTTATGTCAAAAGTAGATTTCTCATGTAAACTGAGAATTAAGTTTTAAGAATTCAGAAAGACTGAATTCTTTGTAAAAAGGGGTAAGGGGTAATTGTTTAGGAAGAGGAGGAATAGGCAGAAACTCTTTCTTAATTTCTATTTAAATTTTGTAGGTTTTTTTTGTTTCTTTGATTGCAAAACATATAATTGCAACATCGCTCTTCATAATTATCCCAGCATCTTGAATCTTATGTGGGATTTATATTTTAGCATTACTTGGTATGTGTGAAATATTTGAATAGGCTGGGTACAGTGGCTCATGCTTGTAATCCAATACTTTGGGAGGCGAGGTGGGTGGATCACCTGAGGTCAGGAATTTGAAACCAGCCTGGCCAATATGCTGAAACTCTGTCTCTACTAAAAATACAAAAAAAAAGTAGCTGAGCATCGTGGCAGGTGCCTGTAGTCCTAGCTACTCAGGAGACTGAGGCATGAGAATTGCTTAAACCCAGGAGGCGGAGGTTGCAGTGAGTCGAGATAGATCACGCCTACTGCACTCCAGCCTGGGCAACAAGAGAGACTCCATCTCAAAAAAATTGAAAAAATTAAACCTGCAAATGAGAATTCAGAAAGTGACAAGATAATGGCCAAGAATGGTGTCTCACACCTGTAATCCCACCACTCTGGGAAACCAAGGCAGGAGGATTGCTTGAGCCCAGGAGTTTGAAACCAGCCAGAGCAACATAGTGAGACCTCCGTCTCTACAAAAAAATGTTAAAAATTAGCCAGGTGTGGTGGTGCATGCCTGTAGTCCTAGCTACTCAGGAGGCTGAGGCAGGAGGATGGCCCGAACCCAGGAGTTTCAGACTGTGGTGAGCTATGATGACACCTGCATCTCAGCCTGAGTGACAAAGTGAGGCCCTGTCTAAAAAAAAAAAAAAAAAAAAAAAAAAAAAAAAAGGAAAGGGGGGAGGA
>NC_045448.1:80146537-80188978 GCF_002776525.5 Piliocolobus tephrosceles | reverse complement strand
TTTTTGTTTTTATGATTAGAAATGAGAAGGAAAATGTGAATGTGACTCCTTCTTTGTGGTTCTTTCAGCCGCAGCAACTTTGCTTTGTACCCTCTATCTCGTGCCAGGAGAGCCCAGGGAAGGTAATGTCTCCTGGATCGTATGAAATGTTTCTGTAACCGTCACTGTAACTCACACCTTCATTTTTCCCAGGTCACTGGCAAGTGTGATGGATTGTAATTGCTTCACATTCTCTTTCTCAAGGTTACCCAGTGAGGGTTAATGTTCAGTTCATCCACCGGACTTATGAGGTGGAAGAGAAAATTTCTATTAGGTATTCTGCAGCATTAACAAAAAATTAGAGAATATACTGTGCTCCTAAAAGAAGCCTCATTGTACTCTGCTAAAAGGGAAGAGCTCACACACAGTAGGTCATGAGCATGTGTCACGTGGAGGGCTAAGGAACAGCTTCCCTTTGATAATGAAACAAACATTTAGCTTACCTAAGAACTGTGCAGAGTGAGGACAAGATGTGTCATCTGCAAAACAAAAGTAAATAAATAAAGGCAGATTTCTAAAAGGCACACATCATTCAGAATTAAATTAATTCAATTAATTATGATGTTTTCATACAAGTGGAACACAGCCTGGCTAGGAACAAAGATTTTTCTTCCTTATATTAGGAGCTATGACCTATTTTTCTGTGTTTGTGCGGCCTGTTTGATGTGGGTTTTTTCCTAATTATGTTCTCTTTTTGGGTTTTTCCCTGCCAGGGCACAGTGAATACCAAAGGAAGAATAAGACGGAGGGCTATTCCTCAGTGAAGCAGAGTTTACAACCCTTGTTCATTTTGGCCAAAGGCCAGCTGACTCTAGTTTACCTAACTTGTAGAGGGTTTCAGAAAAAAAACTGGAAGTAATATCCTGCCTTTGAGTATGGAGACAAAATTCGAATATCATAAGAGAGTCATCAGAGGTTAAGGCAGATAGAAGGGTTCATTCATTCAACATTCAACACAAACTGTGAACACCTAATATTTGCCATGTTCAAAGAAGGATGTTCTGCCTTAGACTAATATCCATTCCTGTGAAGGAAGAGAAGCAGCAGGTGTATATAAAGTGTATAGTATGTCAGATATGATTACTGTGAGAATAAGAAGAAGTAGTGTTGGGTGAGTGGGAAGTGCTATTTAATATAAAGGGTGGTATGGGAAGGTCTCACTGAGACATTTAAATAGAAGGATCTTATTATTGACCACAAGTTTTATGTCCTCCCCAAATTCATATGTTTAAACCATAACCTCCAATGTGATGGTATTTGGAGATGGAGCTTTTGAGAGTTAATTGGGATTACATTAGGTCATAAGGGTAGAGCCCTCATGGTAGGGTTAGAGGGCTTTTAAGAAAAGGAAGACAGAGATCCTTTCTCACTCACTCTACTCCCATGCATCACAGAAAGGCCATGTGGGGATATAGCAAGAAGGAGGCTGGCCATCCAAAAGCCAGGAAAAGGGCCCTTACCAGGAACTGAATCAGCTAGCACCTTTATCTTGGACTTCCAGTCTCCAGAGCTGTTAGAAAATACATTTTGGTTAAGCCAGCCAGTCTGTAATATTTTGTTATAGTAATCCTAGCAGATTCAGATAGGACTGAAGAAGGTGAGAGAAAAGAACACGCAAATAAGGGGAAAGCATCCCTGGCAGGGGAAACTGAAAGTGCAGAGGTCCTAAGATGGCAGTGTGCCCCATTTTCAAGGGACAGCAGGGAGATCAGTGGGACTGGAGCCAGGCAAGCAATGGGTAGAGAAATAGGAGATGATTTAGAAAGCTAATGGGGGAGGGAGATTCTATGAAGCCTTCTAGACCACTGTAGAACTCCAGCAGAAGATTTTGTGGTCTGACTTTCTTAACAGCTGAGTTGAGAATCAACTAGAGGGGAGAAAAGGGCACATCAAGAACCCTTAGATGACTGCTTTCATCCAGGCAAGAGATGGGCTTTAGAGATAGAGACACCAGGTTGGCATTTACTCTGCAATTGGAAATTATGGGCTATGAGGCATTAGTAAAAATGAGTAACTGATATTAGACAGTTTCTAAGGGTCGGATCTGGGGCTAAGCAATTTACATGGATTGTCTCAATTACTCTGGTGAGATAGGTGCCATTATTATAATCTGCAGTCTATAGATAAGGAATGTTCTGCATCTTCATTTTTTATATACTAGAGAAAATGGTACTACCTACCTTACAGAGTTGTGGTAAAGATGAAATGCAATACTTCATGTAAACCACTTAGCTTAGTACCTGACACAGGATATAAGCTCAGTAAGAGATGACAATGGTTATCATTTTATGATTTCGTTAGGACAGATAAAATTTTGTTCACAAACTACCTATCTGTGAACATAGAAGACTGAAAAAGTCAGTACTCTTCATCATGCACTTACCTCAGTTTCAAATCAAGAGAAATAATTAACACAAATCTGAGAAGCAGACTTTCTATATTTAACAAAAGACTCCTTTTGACAAATCTTTCTATGGTCTTTGCCTAGAGCAACTAGCACCTCCATCTATCTGCACTGGCATTTTTCTCCTATTCTTGTTTCCTTCTCAGAGCTATTCCTTTCCAATCCTGGCACAATGTTTCTTACTCTTCTGGGCTACATTTCATGGCTCTCCCACACTTCATAGAATTCCCTTCTGTAATAAAGCCTTCCCACAGTGTCACCCCATCCTGTCCTAGACATCTTCCCGGCATTTCACCACTTAGCTACTCCATAGCTGGACACTGTGTGGATTTTCTCTTTTTCAATGTTACCTGATTATTTCACTTGGAGTGGGTTCCATATTCTTGTAGACAACACTGATGCTTCTCCCGAACTGCCATGGGCTCTCTGAACCTGAAAATGGAAAGACATCTTTGACATTGCCTCTATGAGACACATGACAGGCTTATTAGACAGGGAGGTGGCACACACACAGCACTACCAGGAATTAAGTGCTACACTCTTCCTTTTATCCTGAAATGGAGCATCCTACTGGGTCACTCAAGATGGTATGTGTAGCCAACTTAGAGAAACACTTCATTAACAAAGAAACTAAAGCTTTTTATCCAGTCGCTTGTGTCACTGGGTATCACACTTTATCACTTTGTTTAGATAAAGCTTTATTGGTCTAAGAGCAAAAATAGGTTTTGTTGTTGTAGTCGTTGTTATTATCATTTTCCCTAAAAGGGAATGATGCTGCCGCTTGAAGAAAATCTTTCTCCTGCCAGAGTCCCTCTTAACCTTAGCTGGGGGAAGTGATCTTTAACACTAACTATTAAAGTTTGAGGCCAGAGACTGGTGCTAATTCACCCTGACCAACCTCTCACATAGCCACAGAATTCTCCCCTGCACACCAGGGCACCTCCACTGGGTGCTGTTGGCAATAAGGGAGTGGAGAAGGTAGAACATGAGATGCCCTCAGTGTGCCACTCCTCTAGTCAGTAGCCTTCCACTCATAAATGAATAAAAACGAGAGTCATTTTTAGATTCAGGATTTCCTGGGGAGAACAACAATTCCAGCCCCAAACTTCAGATGTCAGCAGAGAACAGTGTGGGCTCTTTATGTTCCTCAAGAACATGCACACTGAGCTTCCCCCGCAGCCCCCAAGCACTGCCAGCTGCCGCTGCTGCGATCCCAGTGTCTGAGTTTGCGACTCGCCAGGAGATTGTCTGTTCCTGCTGCTTCCAATATTGTCTTGGCCTTTATGAAGGCACATGCATATGACTGCAGCGGCACCCCTGTCTCCGGCCCATTGTGGACCTGAATGCTCTTCCAGTGTGGCTCCCCTGTGACAGGCACCTGCTCAGCAACCTACAGAAGCTCCCCCAGGTAGGTATCAATGCCCCAAATTTCCTTTCAAGCCTTCAGGGCTCACCCAACATAAATATCATACACTCCTTGAAGAGCAACCTCTACTTTCATCAGATACGCTGATCTACTTTCCTCCTAACACTCCTTATACCTGCCTCCACCCTTTGCCCATACTGCTCCGATTTACCTTCACTGGGAGTATCTTCCCTTTACCACTTATTTAAATTCTGCCCAATGTTCAAGACATAGCTTAAGTCCCACCTCCCCTGAACACCTCTGGGATCACACCAGTCCTCAGGGTTATTACAGTTATAATTGGTAGCATGTAGTTTCACAATTAATTGTCTTCTCCCTGCTTTATGTGTTTGCATATTATCTACAAGGTTGTAAGATACTTGAGAAAAAGATCCAGATATTTTACTACTGCTCAATCTAATTCCGGCGAAGAGGAGGTGCTCAACTTTATGAAGCTACAACTGGGCCAACGCCTTATAGAATGTTAAATAGAGGACAGGATTTTGACCTCAGCATCAGAGCATAGAATGATAATCTGGTACTCCCTCTCATAATCCCTGTGAAAGTCCACACTCCCTACACAGAGAGAAAGAAATAGGCTCTCTGGTTTTGTTTGCTATAATCTGAGAATAATTCTAACCCTGTACTGAGCAAGAACAGATTACTTAACTTTCAATAATGAAAGATCACTCAGAAGTTATGTAACACAAAGGCAGAGAAGAAACTTGAAGCCCAAAGAAGTGAAGTTTCCTGCCCCAAACCACTGAGTAGATGAATGATAGAACCAGGAACAAACCCTCAAGCTTTTCAAATCCCAGCCAGAACTCCTGAGTGAATATTTGCATGTCGCCCTTCTGCATTTTCTTTAGCGTCTGGATGATAGCAATAGAAAAAACCTGGAAAAATACTTTCTGAGTGCTTTCTCTGCCTCTGGCTCTATGCTAGGGCATGTGGGCTCTGAAGAAAAGGACATAAAAATAAAATGAACCTATCTTTGCACTCAGGACTCCTGAACTCCCTTCATTATTTTTTAAAGCAATGATTTTTTTTTTTTTTTTTTTTGAGGCATAGAACCCATTGAGAATATAATTAAAATTACAGGCTCAGGGAAATACACGTATGCACGAACCAACAAAACACTGTGCTTCACTTTAGAGTTCTACTGAGCTCTCATACCTCCAGGTTATAGTCTCCTTTTGAAATCTTCAAAAATAGAGGCATGGTTTTATAATTTACAGAGTCCAGATGTAGCCCTCACCTTTTTCTCCTCCCTTTTGAGTGACTGGTGGGAAGGCAGCAATCACAGTTTCATTTTTTCCCTAAATAAATAAGCACTTCCCTGAGTGCCTCAACTCCATTGCTCCAGATGTCACACTGGATGAATGGCTCATTTAGGGCTCAGCAGGACCCAGGTCATGCGCTGAGCTGATCAGCTTTTCTGTGTTCTGCCCTTGCCACTCAGAGAAGCTTTTCTGCCACTCTGCCTGCTTGGAAAATTCACACTCCCCTTAGGAGGCCTGGAAGCTGAATAAGTAAGTTCTAGCATGGTTCTGGCAAGCCTGGGTAAGAGGGGAGGGGTCTGGTGCCTTCTCTTGGGACTTTTATTAGACAATACTGGTGAAAGGCCCACGGGGTGTTTTAACTGCTGGCTCTGGCATTAAAGATGCGATGGAAAGAGCACTTCTCTCAGAAGCCATATATCATGGCGCTTCTCCAGACAGGAGAAAGTGGGAAACAGATGGAGATGAGCAGGCAAATGCACCACAGGGACACAGCTTGAGTAGGAGGGTGTGAGGAGGCAACTGAAGCTATCGGCAGCAGCAGACAGAGGGAAAAGACTCACAATGTGGAACCAACATATGGAAAGTCGGTGTGGGAAACAGAAGATAGGACCCAACAGCAAGAGACTTATTCTCACAACATGTAGCACCAAGAGATGAACCAGGCTCCTTCCCTGGCAGACAAAAGAAACTCCGTCACTGCTGAAGACTTATTTCTGCACCCATGAAAATGAGTTGGCTTGGAAATGGTTAGGGTAGGAATTCCCTACCATCCTTTGCAGGAGGAACATGGTTAAAAATTCTAGGTCTTCCTAGAGTGAACTACAGTCCCAGATTGCCTGGAACTACCCCAGTTTTATGGTTAAAATTTCCAGAATAATTTCCTGTCAGTCCTGGGCAAACTAGGTCAACTGGTGACACCCTTAATGATTCTGATCCTTTAGTTTTCAATGAAACCCGGAAATCTGCAGCACTACCCAGGACTCCTGGAGATTCTGGTGCTAGGGAATGGGAAAGTTGCTCCATTGGGGACACTTATAAGTACTGTACGTTTAATCCCCGATATAAGCTGTCAAGATGATCTAGAAGAGGGAAGAATAAAAAAGGAAGAAAAGCAGAAAGAGTTGACAGTTTCTGAAAACTCGAAACCAGCCATTCTCAACCCTTTGAATCCCATGGGAAGCTTTGAAAACCATGGATACCTGAGGTTCTTTGGGGTGAACCTGAAGTGAGGCCTCAGCAGTGGCACAAGTGAGAATCATTGTTCTGGGATTCCTGATTTCCTGATTGATGGCATCTGGTGGCAGGCAGCGAGAGGTACTGAGTGCCTACACCTGTACAAAATAGCGCTGCACCCTAGCTGACAGGAGAAACGAAGTCCCTCTTTCTCAAGTATTATTTTTCCTCCTTAATGTCACTGCCCAGCAAAGAAGCAGTCCCAGGTCACGTTAGAGTTACCTACTCATTTGTATTTAACCTTACCCTCCAGGAATTACAGAAAATAAGTCTGTAGGAAATGTATCCAGGTCTTCTCCATGCCTGAGGTAATCACGTGCTCTGTGTATATCATCCTACTCAAGCTTCTACCATCAAAAACCTTGAAAGCCAGGCATCTACTTCTTTATTTTCTGTGGCTAATAGAAGGGGAAAAAAGGATTTCTGCAAAAGTTGAAAGAAAACTAAAAGATTCCTATGCAGGAGAGAAGAATCAAAACTGGTGATAGAATATGACGAGAAAAGAAAAGGGGGAGAGAGGAGAAGCAACACAAAGGGCTGTTTTTCAGGACAGAGCCCTTGAATCAATACTTCCTCAGAATAGAAAGACATTCAACGGTAAAAACCAGAGATTGACAAGAACAGTTACTCTGCACCAAATGAAAGGATATATGGTATGGCATTGATCACTCCCAAAGGCTATAAGGCAATTTAATGTTAATTGGCAGAGGCCTACCAAAGGTATACAATCTTGAAGGACCTATCAGGAAAAAAGAGATGTTGCTAAAACTTTTTAAACCTGTACTTCCTTCCCACTTCCATAGGTTCTTCAGAAGACAAAGAACTCCCCAGGTTATACAACTGGGAAATATAGCTCCTTACAAATGGACAGCGGCATAGTATAGAAACCTAATAAAAGATAATAAGGTGAATAAAAACGGTGGTATAATCCTTGGAAAAATGTATAGCAATATGAAAATTTTTGTAATAGATTGTTATAATGGTTTGCATTGTGAATTAGAATAGCAAATACTTTGTTATAGAGTACTTACATTTTATTTTTTAGCTATCACAGCTCAAAAGTAAATGTAGACATGTGACTCTTCATGGTACCTTCTGGCCAAAGATTGCATCTTTACCATCAGAGCTATATTTATCAGGCTTATTTATTAACACTCTGTCTCCAATTGGCTCTGTGCAATGTGCAGACAAATAAACGCACAAATGAATAAGTAAAATATTTTTAAAGTATTCCTGTCCTCTAGAACCTTATACTCCCTGATAAATATTCTTACTGAAACATACAGAATACTATTAAAGTTAGTGATTCATACCTGCAGAAGAAAAATATGCCCTTTTTTGTAACAGGAGAATGTCTGAATAATGATAGCACTGAAATTGATGCCATCATTATCAGCTTGCATTTTTCAAGCACTCAGTCAGTGCAGGGCAAAGAACTGCAGAAGGGAATACAAACAGGGATTAAAAAGCAGGCTCTGCCCTAAATGAGCCCACAGTCTGCATGGAGGGAGAGGAGGTAAACATACACAAAAAACGGTAACTCCCTGGAAGAGTTTTTAAAATACCCAGTGAGTTACACAGACCTTAAATGGTGTTGGAAGGCAGTGCAATCCCATGCTCTTACAGGTGCTTTATGGTGTCTAATTGTATTCATTATCATATTTAATTCTTACAATAACCAGTTGATATGAATGTTATATTCTCCATATTACAGATAAGAGAATTGAGACCCAGAGCATTTAAACAGCCACCCTGGAGTCACAGAGACTTAAGTCTCAGAGCCAGCACTCAGGATGTGCCAATGGAAGCCTGGCCTTGGAGTCCAGAATGAACATCAGAAGCAACCCAGCCACAGCAGGAGACTGTCCATGAATGTCATCTGGCTGAACCTAAAGGCAAGACCTTTATAACTTATCTCATTCAAGCTTGTTCTTTATACTCTTTCACTAACTCTAGTTAAGAATATTTCATGCTCATGATAGGATTAGCCATTTTTCCCATTTACCAAGTCCCTGTTTATTCATCATCATCACCAGCAGCAACAACAGCAGCAGCAGCAGAAGTAGAGAATTACTTGTTCAAGTAGTAAAATCTTCTGTGGAAGTCTAGTGCGTAACAATGCATACCTTCCCTGTCTCTAACCCTCTTGTTTTCTAAAATTAACATCTCTGAAATATAGAAAGACATGCCAAGGGTCATGGATCTGGTATTTTAGCTGCTACAAAATAAGCACAAATACAATAACAGGGCAACTTCATACTTTTGTCGTTACAAAATCTAAGACTGATTCATGGACTGACATGCAGGAAGAAATAAAATTCTTTATCTCCTTCCAGGGGAGAAGTTTTTCTCAGTTTCCTGGGAATAAGCATCGTTAGAGTAATATATATGTATATATTTTTTCTATTGTGCTTCTTTGGTTTTACATTTAGTCAACATTCTCTATTATTCTGAGCAATAGACTCTTCTGAAAATTTCATTTCTGTAGATGATGTGTATTTTTTATCTTTTTTCCTGTGTCTTCATTGATATTTTAGCAGAAATTTGGGAGATGATGTATCAGCAGCAACTAGCCAAGCACCATTTTAAACTAAAATCCAATGGAAATTTAATTTGATTGCACTACAAATGTTAACTTCATGAGATTTTTTCCTCCCATCAAGTGTGTCTCTCCTTCCCATTAGGCATATTTGGATAGTGCAAATGGGTGACTTGACTGGAAGCAGAAAGAGATTCATTCTATTCCAATTTTGAATATGACAGTTGTGAAGTCAGGCTCATGACCTGTGTGCCAATTTACAATCTAATAAAAATTTAAATGCTTGAATTATTAACAGAGAGTGAGGGATGGAGCTTAGAATGGAAACATTTATAATGAAGTGGCGATTTTCAGCATAATAGAGTTGCTCATTTTTGGAACATCCTATGTGCATATTCCTTGTGGTTTCATAGCCTGTAAATTGTTTGTTGCTGCATCTCATTTTGAATTCTCTTTACTATTTCATTCTGTTCTGCATCAGCAGTCAGGGCAGTTGTGGATACTAACACAGTTTAATTTTTTTAAAAATCATACGCTTTACAGTCAGACATACCTGGATTCAAATTCTGATTCTGATTTTTACTTGCATTGTGAGATCTGATAGCGTGTTTCATTTTGTTGACCAAGTTAGCCTGCAACAACTACCTTGGAAGTTTTTGTAAGAATTGCAGTAAATAAGTAAAAATATTTCTGACAGTGTCTGGCATGTAGTAGTTGTTCATTAATGAGTATAAGAGCTTTTCCCCATCCTTCCTTCTTTCTTCTGCCATGTAATGCAGAGAAAGAGTCCTCAAAGATCATGCATTAATTGATTCAATAAAGCATTCATTCATTCATTCATTCATTCATGTGACATTTATACAGTGTCAACTCTAGGCCCGGGAATTCTCAGGACTAAGAATATAAAAAATACCAAGACCTTCAAAAATGTTATAGACTAATGAAGAAAATATACCTGTTAAAAATACTCTATACTATGGAAAAAATGAATGATATTAAAGAAAGATGTTTAAGGTACTACAGTGACACTAAGAAGATATTTTCTTGGTACTTTTGAGTATGTCACTTAAATCCTTTGAGTTTCTGTTTCTAATTTTTAAAAATTAGATTAACAAAAATGTATGAGTCACTTCAAACATGCTGGTGCAAATCCTACAATTTCTTTCAACAAGGTTGAACTACAGGCCATTTTACCCAAACTCATATGTTCATCCATTTTAAAAAGTGCATCCTTGGAACAAGCATAATCAAGAAATGCTTAAAATGAGTCTGGCCTATAACTCATGACAAAGACTTGTATAAAGAGATGAGCTTAGCCAATCTGCATCCTACCAAGAAAAACCATAAGAATCAGACAATTAGCATCAGGAACTGAAAATGAAAGCATGCCCAGAGAGGAGAAGTCATAAGGGATAGTCAAGGTTCTTTTGGTTCAGGAGCAAGCTGCAGGTAGAAGGAAGCTTGAGTTAAGCAGAAGATGGTAGACGAGGTTAGAAATAAGAATGAAGAGTAGAGGATGAGAAAGGCAGCCAGAGTTAAGGTGCAGCAGATACCCAGAGAGGGATGGGGAGGCCAAGAAAAAAAGAGCATTACAAAGACAGAGTGCTTGCAGAAGTGAGTAGGAAACATCAAGAGTGGGCTGTCCCCAAACTGCTTTTGTTCCTACTGATTTCCAGTTCTAAGTCCCATGTGGTTTCTGATCCAGTGTGTTTTTGCTTAAAACCTCCTACCTGTATTACTGAATAATTGAATTTATCTATGTTGAGTACAGCCAAAATAGCCCTTTGTTGGTTGTTAATCAATATGTTAATAGAAAGTATCAGGACTAGTAGTCATGATATGCTGATCTTCATACAGGGATATAACCCCATCCCAAAAATAAGGAAGAGGCATGAAGTTGTGTCTCCTAACCTGGAAAGACACTATGCTGAACAATCCATACTATGCTGTACAAGGCCCTCGACTAAATCCCCAAATGATATGCACTGGAGTACACCAGAGGCCAAAAGAATTTTTTATTTGTACAGAGCTGAAGCCCATAATTGTAGACAGACAATTCACCATAGGCCTTTGAGTTTCTGCAGATCTTGCAAGCAAGTAACTAACTGCTGTTTTGTTCTAGCCTATCTTTTCTAAGGATGGTTTTATACAGGCAATTTTGGAAGACAGTATCTCTCTCCAAAGCAGAGGGCATATTTGTTTGTTTCCTTTCCAGAATAATAATGGTAACATTTCCCTCTAGGGAAAAGGACATGTTTGCTTTCATTCCATTACAAAAAAAGTTGGGTTTTCTAAGCTCAGGCTTCTTTGGTGCATACTCATTGAATACACAGCCTCTATCCAAGCTTCTTTCTATTGTCTGCCACAGCACCTGAAGGGCCTTTATTATTGCACTTATTATATTGCCTAACTATCCCTTTCTTATGTGATGCAAACATGAAGCACCTGTGGCTTGCTTTGCCATGAGTAATCCAGTCCTTAGTTTCTGACCTAGGAGTTTCTTGATTCTGTCAGCTTTAAACTGTGGCAGGGTAACTTTTTACTTTGCGCATACAGTAAAATCTAATGTTTTTCATCATTGTTGACATGCATGTGGTATCTCAACATGAAGCACTGTTGTGATCATCCTAATCAATTAAGTCAAATGGTATATGTAGGACACAGTATTGACCACAAGTATTGGCAATTTTTTTCATCATGGTCTTTCTGTTCCTACACACTATGATGACTATTGGATACATGCTTAAGTATTACGTATAATTTTACCAAAATAGACATTAAAAAGTTCCCATTTTAGACTTTATTGGGAACAATAATCAAAACCAAATGTACATGTCTTTGACATGGGCAATGGCAATGGTGTCTCTAGGAATTGAGGAGAGGCAAGGTCAAATGTAGGTATTATTTCTCTAAAACAAGTATTCTTTCTTGCAGCCCTGAAGTGGCAACACGAGCTTCAGAGGGTATAGAACAGTAATATATTTAAACATTGTGTAAATAAATATACATATATTGTAGGGTATGCTCTAATTTTATTTGTTTTTAATAGGGATATATGGTTAAAAAATTGTGGGGCCTATTGTCATGTGGATAGCCACTATTACATGCATCCAAAGACATACTTTCCTATGGTTTTGTTCACAGTACCTAACAATATGGAAAATACCAAATTATTCCTCAAATGTCATTTGTCAAGGAAATGTTACATGTCACTCTAAATATGTAGTTTGAGAGTTTCCAGTCTAAATAATATTTACTCCTGAGTATTGAATGTCCAAAAGCTGAACTTTTACTTAGAGGTGCTTGAATTCTCAGAAATACATTTACATGAGGTGCTTACATGAAGCAGAATGCCCAAATAACCATTTATAATGGAAAAAAAATTCTTTTGGGAGCTCATTTGCTCACATTCTCTATCAGGACCCTTTTTTCTTGGTATTAAGTATAGATGATTTAGTTACAATGCTTCTTGTCTTAATCAAGACTCTGAGAGTGGCACTGACCTGAAGGATACTTCTTTGGGTCATGGGGAAGTCTATAAAGCATCCTTGCCTAAGGCACCAGGATTGTTCAGGTTGACTAGATAGCACATCTCTCACCTTTCCAGCCTCAGCACCACTTGTTTGCCTATGCCAATTGCCTCACTATGTAAGTATTCCTTTCTTTGTTTTTAATTACTGAAATTGTATAGATTGATTTTAGATATATTTAAACAGATAGGGATAAAGGGAGAAATCACTACCAAGAATGGTTAACCTCAGAAATTTTCTACATATACCTGTAACTACACATGAATATATTCTGTATTATAAAATCATAGATCCTACCGCATGTAACTTATGTTGGCCTGTCTGGTTTTCACTAAACAATATATTATGAACATTTTTTCATTAGAATAAGTAAATAATGACATGCATTGCGAATGCATAATATTCCATTATAAAAATATACAGTCATTTGTTTGTTATTTGAGCTGCAATACATGTAGAAATCTCTAATAAGCCTTTGCTGCCCACTCACTCCTTGGTCTCTGTTATGTGGTCATCCTTCAACCCCCCATGGGGCCTTTAGCATAGCACTTATCATACTGCATACCTATCCCTTTCTCATCTATATACGCTTATGTCTACTTAGCTCACTTTTTAAAATCTTCAGTAACTAGTTAGAAACTCATAGTGGGTTCTCTTACATGTTTGTTGAACTGAATTGAATAATACGATTGTGATTAAGATGCTTCTACAAACATATTTTCACACTCATCCAACAATTTACTTGAGTTAAACACCTTGAAGTAGAATGAATGAGTCACGCAAATACGAATCCTAAAAATCCTAAAGCTTTTGGTGGAGAAGCAGTGATTATGTTAGTATTTCTGGTAAGGAAGAAATAACCCAGATTCGTATTCAAATTTTTTTTTTTTTTACAATTTTGCCTTTTGCCCTTGTTATCTTTCTGGAAATGAGAAAAGGAAGAGATGGTGGAAGAAAGATCTGAGAGAGGAAGAAGTAAATATAGATAAATTCAATCTCATACTGTACACAATATTATGTAAAATAGTCTTCAAAATATCCAGTTTTACAGGTCTGCAGAACCCCCGTAGTCTCTTATGTCCACATTCAAGACAGTTCTGTTAACGTTGTTTAGAAGTTTGTGCTGCTGCAATTTATCGTACCAATTTCTTCTGTCCAGAGGGACATTACAAAACAACTTTTTATAATCTCAAAACTGGATGGAAATTCTCTTGCAAAATGATACATAGTGAAAGTATTATAAAGAGCCTCCCAGGCACTTGTGCCTGAGAGTCTTGTTTAGAGAAAAAGGTATCACAGGGAATAAAATTGCAGTAGGGTTGAAAATTTTCTGTTCTTTTCTTTCTTTCTTTCTTTCTTTTTCATGACTAAGAATGAACAAGACCCAAGTTGTTCAGGGATGAGAGGTTTCACCATTATAACCCTGAAGGCAGCAGCATTACTCTGCCGTTTATGCCCATGCCTCTTCCATTTTACGAAAATGGAAGATTTTATGAATTTGGCACACATTCGTCTGTCAAGCCAACTGGGCGCTAAAGAGATACAGTCATATGTGGCAGCCCCTCCCAATCCTGAATCACACAGCACAGAACATATGATAAGCCAGTAATTAGTCTGTGAATTCAGTTACTCTAAACATATTTCAAGCTTTGATTACCCTTCCATCAGAGATTTTATTTTTCCTTTTCTTCAGTTAAGCCAGCAACTACAGAAAAAGCAGGATTTTAGAGACCTGCAACACCTGGATGATTGCGATTAGATGTGGCTTCAGAGGTGGGGAGGTGGTTCTCCACAGGAATATTTACCAAGTATATAAAACAGGTAAATTAGAAGGTGGCTTTTTAACATTACAAAAATATTTCCTACTTTTAGTTTTCCTGAAAATTGCATTGCAAAAATTTCTTCTACTATAACATTGCTGTAAAGAAACCCTGCACTGCAGCGCAGTATGCCTGAACTGTAAGATAAGAGGGTTGCACTCTCCAAAGCTGTTTTGAATTCAAATAATATGTGAACTACATTATATAGAGTCTGGTACAGGGATCAGGCAAAATTTTGAAGAAAACAGGTAAGCACTGAAGGTCATTTATCCCTACAGGATGATTTTCTTGGGTTTTTATAGAATTTTGGGGGGCACAGATTGGTTATGTCAATTAGTGTAACAGTAAACCATTTGGCTTTATTCTCTTAGCAAGATGTTGAAGAGCTTTTCCATAGCACCACAGTGAGTAAGTAGAAGAACTCAAAAGTGTGTTTAAAAAGGGAAAGCTAGAACTGTAAGCAGTCTTGATGGTCACCCACTCCAAGTTCCTTAGTTTACAGTTGAAGAAACTGAGATACATGTACTCAGAAACTCACGTAAATTAATAATAATAGAAAAAAAAACCCCAAAGTCGAATCCTCTTTCAATCCTCTTTCAAGACAACTCACTATGCCCCAGTCACTGAAAAAATTTTTACCTTTGTTACGATTCATACTGTAATTTTCACAGACTTCACTGAAGTATTTGCATCTTCATAGTTTTGATTCAATTGATCAAAAACTATCAAGTCAACTTTAAATACACTTGGGTTGCATGTAACCTTTTAATGACATGTCTTCATTGCAGTACTTGCTTGTTAATCAGGGATGTTGCTGCTCATGCATTGGTAAAGATTTGTAAGCCAGACAGAAGAGGCTACTTTGCAGACATTTTATAAAACAAACTTATACCTCAATTGAGGAACTGACTAAGGTTTCCAGAGGTTTCTCTTTGCTCAGAGGCTCCAGCAGCATATGACTTCTCTGCCTATCCAGTGGTCATTCAAAACTCTCTGGGGCATAATAGGTTGCTCAACAAGCATCTCTCCATCTGATCTGAAGTTTCTGTGTGTTGTGGGTGGTGAACTGAAGTTGCCTGATTATGAAGGTCTTTTACTGGTGGGTTCCATCCTGACCAAATGCTTAGCAATACAAGCATGTTTGCCCTCAGATAGCAAAACGACTGCATGATTGCTTATTTAATATGTCAACTTGGCTAGGCTAAGAAATGCTCAGATAACTGGTAAAACATTATTTCAGGGTATTTCTGTAAAGGTGTTTCTGGAAGAGATTATCATTTGAATGAGTAGACTGAGTAAAGAACATTACCCTCACTAATGGGGGTAGGCATCATCCAATCTACTGAGGGCCGAAGTAGAACAAAAAGGTGAAAGAAGGGTAAATTCTGTTTCCTGCCCTTGGGCATCAGTACTTCAGACTCAGACTGAGACTTATACCACTGGCTTTTCTGGGTCTCAGGGTTTGGGACTTGGACTGGAACTACCGCCACTGGCTTTCCTGAGCCTTTAGCTTTCAGACATTGGATCATGGGACTTCTCAGCCTCTGTAGACACATGAGCCAATCTCTCGTAATAATTTTCTCTTTTATTCCTCTCTCTCTCTCTCTCTGGATATGTGTGTGTATACATCTTGTTGGTTCTGTTTCTCTGGAGAATCCCGACAAATACATACTCTTATCAAAAAAGAATGCTTCCAATTATCTTATGCCATTTCTGAAAGTAGAGTTAGGACAATGAATGGAAGTTACCGAAGAGCACCTTAGGCTATCATTAGGAGGAATTTTTATAGCATTTAAAGCCATCCCAAAATAAAATAAACTTTTTTTTTTTTTTTTTGAGACAGAGTCTTCGCTTTGTTGCCCAGGCTGGAGTGCAGTGGCGAGATCTTGGCTCACTGCAAGCTCCGCCTCCCAGATTCACGCTATTCTCCTGCCTCAGCCTCCCAAGTAGCTGGGGCTACAGGCGCCCACCACAATGCCCAGCTAATTTTTTGCATTTTTAGTGGAGACGGGGTTTCACCGTGTTAACCAGGATGGTCTCGATCTCCTGACCTCGTGATACGCCTGCCTCAGCCTCCCAAAGTGCTGGGATTACAAGCATGAGCCACCATGCCCCACCATACACTATTACATTTAAATAAATGTCTTATCTCTGGGAGTATTTAAGACAAGCCTGGAGGACCAACTATCAGTGACATGGAGATGAAAAGAAGAATAACACATTGAGAGGTTGCACTCAACTTCCTAACTCTAATATGTCAATATTGTATGATTTTTCTATTTTATAAAGTTAGATATCCAATATATGAAAAAATATTTGTGAATCTCCTTTGGTAAATCTAAAGGAAGACAGAAGTCCTGGGGATAGAAATCAAAGCAGTAGAAGACAACGTGCCTCTCAGAATAGAACTTTCATTAATACCTAAGAGACAAGGATATTTCACGAAAATCTTAGATAATGACATAAACAACTTAGGAGTATGTGGCAAATTTCATGACATTGTTCGTACATTCTGTATGATCCGGGACAATAAGGAACATAATTAAATGGAGAGACTAAGTTAGAGTATGGACCTTGAAGGATAGATAGAATTTAAATGGATAGAGAAAAGTATGTGGAAATAAAACGTGGGGGTGGGGGAGGGTGAATTACTTTGTAATTTCTGTGTAGAAACTAGAATACCCATGCTGTTAGAGGGTTTTGGTGGAAGAGAGCTAAGGCAGTAAGAAGCTGTTTAGGAAAGTATATGGGAAGTATATATTTACCTCCTAATTTTCCATCACATGGCATACTGCGTATGCAGGCAGATGTTTAAAAACCCATTCTTGAGCTAGTTCACTCCCTGCAATCTTGAGCCAAACCCAAAGTGCTGTCTTGGGCTTTAATATGTAATACAAATAAGCTAGATTTAAGCAACCATAGCAGCATCATATCCAGTTTGATCTTGGGAACTATTTCCTGAATTCCATGTGATTTGAAAAGCATTTTTTTCCTCAATCAAATACCGTCAGTCCTTTGCTGAAATAGGGGGTGTGGAGACTGTCCACCTTTTTGGATGACAGCAAATGGTACATAAGATACCCTGTCTTATGTTTGCATGGCATGCCTATTGACAGCAGTAAGAAACAACTGTTATCTTTGAAAGTAGGACAGAGAGAGAGAGGAGAGTAGGAGCTATTATCTAGGCCCATTCATAATCGTTGTGGTCTGAAGAGTGGAAAGGACGTAGAGAAATTGGATGGTGCTTACAGGCCATGCATTATAATGAATGGGAAACATTTAGCAACCAAGATAGGCACAGGGAATGCAGCAATTGGCTTCCCAACCTCCCTAGGATTTACTGAAGTTACGAAGAAGTATATGATAAAAAACAATCAGCGTAAATTGCAGACCCATCTTTCATGCTGCTTTAATTAAAAAGCCTTTCATCATTTCCAGCTTAAGCATCTCTTTTCTCAGTCTTAAAAGTAACTACTGAATCTTGTAGTGCTTTCACATTGGTAGTCAGAAAAATTTGGTTTTCATTTCCAGGCTGTACAAGGAAAGCATTACATATATTTTCCCTGGTAATTTGAATGCATATTTCTTCTCTCTCTCTCTCACTTTATTCCAGAGTAAGGCATATTATTTCAGGTTTTCAAAACCAACTAGGATGTCAAGCACTTTGAAATAAAGGTTATAAGAAATGTAGGTGTCAAAGTAGCTCTGATACATACTAAGTGGTACAATGGATGCATTAGGAGGCACTTAGGGTGTTAGGTACTCAAGGCAACTTAAAGGACATTACTTTGAAATCTTCAAAAGGCAGAGAAAATGTGACAAAGTTGTTTGCCATTCCTTCACTTGCTCTGCACTCTCTTTGCACATCTGCATTAACTAACCCTTTTGAAACTCTTTCTTCCTTACTCCTCCTTGTCAAAATTCTACGCATTCTCAAG
The DNA here is from genome assembly GCF_002776525.5 of Piliocolobus tephrosceles. Lineage (NCBI taxonomy): Eukaryota > Metazoa > Chordata > Mammalia > Primates > Cercopithecidae > Piliocolobus > Piliocolobus tephrosceles. Next base: position 80,170,787 of record NC_045448.1, on the reverse strand, counting down.
TCCAGACATCCCGCCTTCATGATCTCTAATCTCACTACTTATTAAAGAATAAAACAGACTAGTTCACATTAGCTTATGCTAGGAATTTGGTTCAATGTCACATAAAAATCACAATAAAAGGCCTTTGTTGTAGTTTTTAAAAATGACAACATTAGTACTAAAACAGGCAATCACGTTTTTTAACCTTAGATACACTTAGAGTTAAATACCTATCACAGAATGCTATGCAATTTAGTGTAAATAACATTTATTTGACCTATGCATAGAATGTCCATGACTTACTTGCTTTTTACTATGATTTCTCTCATTTCCCTTTCTGAAACTGGTCACCTGCTTCCATCTTCTCGAGTCAGAGTCCTCAAGAGATAGCAGTACTAGTAAAATTGAGCATCTAGTGTATTGGGTCTTGAGGCATTGTTCCCACATAGGGCCCTACCACTTCTTCGCGAGTATTAGCAGATACTAGAAACAGATGCCAGAGGCATCCTGTTTGTTGGCCACTTCGCCATTCATCAAGGTTGCCATCTCGTTTTGGTGTAACCACTACATGTACATCACCTTCCCCAAAATGTCCTTTCTTCTGCCTATATTCCAGCAACAGTAGGCCACTTGGATTAAATGTTTATTTAATATATTTGATTAAATGTGTATATTTAATCTACATATACATATGCATATATATATGCAGCTAGTAAACAGAGTTAAATAGGGTCTTTATTTTATTTTAGTTTAGTTTACTTTAAGTTCTGGGATACATGTGCAGAACGTGCAGGTTTGTTACATAGCTGTACATATACCATGGTGGTTTACTGCACCTATCAACCCGTCATCTAGGTTTTAAGCCCCACATGCATTACGTATTTGTCCTAATGCTCTCCCTCCCCTTGCCTGCCACCCTGCAACAGGCCCAGGTGTATGATATTCCCCTTCCTGTGTCCATGTATTCTCACTGTTCAATTCCCACTTATGAGTGAGAATATGTGGTGTTTGGTTTTCTGTTCCTGTATTAGTTTGCTGAGAATGATGGCATCCAACTTCATCCATGTCCCTGCAAAGGCCGTGAACCCATTCCTTTTTATGGCTGCATAGTATTCCATGGTGTATATGTGCCACATTTTCTTTATCCAGTCTGTTACTGGTGGGCATTTGGGTTAGTTCCAAGTCTTTGCTATTGCAGAGTGCTGGAATAAACATACAGGTGCATGTGTCTTTACAGTAGAATGATTTATAATCCTTTGGTTATCTAGTAATGGGATTGCTGGGTCAACTGGTATTTCTGGTTCTAGATCCTTGAGGAATTGCCAAACTGTCTTCCACAATGGTTGAACTAGTTTACCCTCCCACTAACAATGTAAAAGTGTTCAATAGGGTCTTTTTGACACATTTCTCCATAATGCCTCTGGAGTAGATTCTGCTCATCTACAAAGATCACTGATGGATATGAGAAACCTTTCAAAATTACAATTCCTTTGGGTCCACTTTAACTGCTAAGCCAAAATCCTCACATCTGGAGCTCAGGAATCTTTTAATAAGCTACCTGTTGACAGGAAGAACAGCATAACTCTGTGAAGCAACATTTGGGAGCTGATGGCTTAAAAGGGAACATTTGTGCCAGTTTTCTCCACTTCTGTACTTTTGATTATACTTTTCCCTTCTCTTACAATGCACTTTCTTCTCCACAATATCCTCCTCTAAAAAGCTTATCTGCTTTAGGTCTTTATTAATGAAAACAGAACATAGTCTCTTAATTTGAAATAAAGAGTCCTTCATCTGTGTTTTCATATTTACCAAAGCCTGCCTTACTTGACTATTTTATTCTCACATTTGGCCTTTTCCCTCTCCTTTCATGTTGAAACTGAAAAGTCTCAAGATAAGAAATGCTTTCAGAAATTATTTTCTCCCTTAAATGTATTGTGAATAATTCCCACATATATGCTTGCTAACCGCAACTTATATTTAACGATTCATTGTGATTTTGTCTGTTCTTTTTGGTTTTAAACTCTGACAAAAGGGATCCATGTCCTTCTTAATAGGCAGCAGAATCTTCATACATTCATGTTGGTTATCTAAGTATTATTATTTCCTAGGTCCATGTATTCACATTGTCAACCTGCCCCCACCCATGGTACTGAGGTCACTGATGTGTGGATGCCACTTTGAGAAACATTGTTCTAAACAGAATGCTAGAGTCAGATCTCCAGTTGCTGCACTATCACAACCACCCTTACAAGCTCTGTTTCTGCTTTTCTTTTGGAATAATTTACTCTACTTTTTTCTTGAGGATCAGGCTGACCTTTCTGTCTAATTTCCCTGGAAATATGAAGAATTGAAGTTTTCTTTAGATTCCTGGTCTCGTACTCCCAGGACCTATATGATAAGTCCAGCCACCTGTCTCAGATTAACTTTCTGTGCTCTGGGCATGGGCTTTGGCCAGTCTGCCTGTTGATTCTGAGCAATTAGAACCCGAAATCTATTCTCTTTTTCTCTCTCCAGATCTTGTTAATAATGCTCTTTTGTTGGTCTATTTACTAAGCTTTATATTTCCAGATTAGTTCATCAGGGAATCACTTTTCCATTCTGAACTTGCTTCTGAGCCATCGTGGGTCACATTTTCCCATATGGAACCAGCGTGAAAGAAGAAAGAACCAGAATCGAGTGCAGAGTTGAACGCTGTGGTAAAGCCAACATTTGGAAAATGAATCTAGCTTCAGCACTTGGCTCTAGAGACACAGCTACATAGGCCAAACACCAAGTCCAAGGAAGCACCCTACTCATAGTCCCTGTTTCAGCACAGGTTGGCACTGACACTTCCAATTAGGCAGAGCTTGCAGCCAGGAATCAGACTGACTGGTCATGGTAAATTTGGGAACTCTATCCAAAGAAAGCAGAACTCCAAACCTGGACTGGCCAAAGAGGCAGAGCTCCAGACCTTTTCCTGACAAAGGCAGGCAGTGGACTCACTGACACTAAAGTAGGCAGGAAGACTCTGGTCCTAGAAAAGAAGTGGACTGGTAAAATAACCATTGAGAACTGAAAGATGATTGCAAATCTATAGGCGTATTAAAAACCAGATGTGAGAAAGCAGGGAGTGAGAACATGAGGACCTAATAAAACCAGAGAGCCACAGAGAGTAGAGATCCATTTTGGGAGACCCTACATCTTGAAGTAATTTGATTTTACTGTTTTAAGAGGGGAATAAAGCTGTTGAAATAATTGTGATTTTTTACTCAATCAGAACTGGCCCAGAAACAGAAAATCTAAAAACATAATTGAGGAGATATTTCTGCTAGATAATCTAGGTTATTCTACTACCAACCAGTCCCAAGACCTCGCTAACTTAAAACAGCAAAGGTTTGTTTGTCATCCTCATTATTTATCCAGCATATTTTGGAGAGGGGCTGGAGACTTCACTCTCTCAAGAACCCAGGCTGATGGAGTAGGTCACTGTTCCAGTGAGAAGCTGACTTCTGGGAGGTCTTAAATTAGTAATTAATGGTAATATCTAGAATGTATACATGACTCTTTTATTATTGATTCACTGGCCAGAACTAGCTACATGGCTTCATTCCAACCCAAGGAAACCAGAACTTTCCCAGAAGTATAGAACCAGAAATACTTAGTGAACAGAGCTATTGATTATTTGGGCCCCCAGTTTTTGAAGTTACATATGTATTTAAATGTTAAGAAATATAAAATAAGGTTTCATATATAAACACAGGTGCAGAATTGACAGTGATGATATGTAGGCTGGTTGCACAATAGTGTCCAAAGCATACATTTGAGATTCTTCTACCTCTGCCCTCCTCCCACTCTACACTGTTGGGCTCCAGACTTTCTGCAAAGATCCAACGAGGGCAGATGCAGTTACTGAAAACTGCTTCATTCCCTGATCTCACCAACTTACCTTTGGATCCTAATACACAGTCACCATCCTTTTTCTTTCTCTCTCCTCTTTTTTTAAAATTTATTTTTATTTTTTGTGCTGTCCTCTCCCCATCTTAACGTAAACTATCAAGTATTCCGTATTTTTCTTGGCTTCATCTCAGAAACATTTTTTCCCTGCAACATAAAAATTCACCTGCAGTTTAATCACAAGTTATCTATCTTGGCTCTAGCCAAGGTGAACACTACCAAATTTAACCTGGTTTGCAGTTTGGGCTTGCACAGTGCACAGATACATAGAAAGTTCAGAATTAAAAAGAATAATCTTATTTTGAAAATCTCCAGGTATTTACATAGACAGATATGTCGTTAACACCATTATCTTTTAAAGAAGAATTTGGGAGAACATGTTGATACCAAAAGAATACAAACAAAAATATGTGCTTTGTTTTTTAAAAATCACCATAAGGGTCTACATTATTTACCTGAAATACAAATCTAACTTGCTATAAAGATTTACAATTGGATATACTAATTTATCCCATCATATGGTTAAAATAGACAGAAAAATAACAAAAATTTGATTGATCTAGGGCTGTTTGCAGCCTGAATGTCAAGCAGACATCAGTCACTTGGTCTTATACCCTTAAATTTTCATGAGACTAGAAATATGTAAATTAACTACTGCACTTCACAGATAAAAACCATGGGGGAGAATCTGTAGCACTAAGCAATGTTCAGAAACAAACAAAAGACTTTTGCACATTTTATAAATTTAAAAATATTTGTGCCGAATCAGTATATGTTTTGTTAATGGTGAATTATTGTTGTTTTCAGTTTAATAGGGAATAAACAAGGGCCAATTTATTCAATAGAAGTTTGGTATTCTTCCAAAGTTGTATGTGTGTCATGCACAGAAAATGAGGAAGCTGATCTCAGTCTGTCATCATAACTTACACAACATGATTGAACTGGCCTGGGATTTTTAAACAAACATCAAAGAAAAAGTGGCATAGATTAAAAGGTTTCTAACATTACATCATGGTTCAACTATGTGTTTTCTGTTTTTTTCCTGCTTTGAATGAGACTAATTTAGAGTAAATTGTGTTTTTTCATCTGTGGGATAATAATCAATGGTATGCTTTCTATTACTACACAATTATATCATCAACTGATAATGATTATGTAAAGTGGCTAATTATTTTTATGATTACTTCGGAATAAGCATTCTAGGAAGCAGCACCTACTCCTTTAAAATATATAAAAGTCTAATTTTATCAGCCATCAGCAAATCCATTCTTTCTCTCTCAGCTCTTGAAAGTGTACCTGTTTATCTCTGCCCTCTGAGTATCTTCATCAACTTGGTCATTCCCCATTCTTCACATTGACAGGGACCTGAGAGAAAGCCTGGTGGGGGCCTGAATAAAAGGTGTGTATTTGGAAACTAATTAAGTTTGATTCATCTCTTTTGGCAGCACTTTGCATTTCTCTTCCCATGTTTTATTTAAAACTTGATTGCTTAAATAGCAATAAACAAACAACTAAACAGAACCTGGAGGATAATTATATTGAATTTCACTTATTTATCTGCAGTGAGATAGATGATCTGAAGCATAACACATCTATTCTTTGTGACATATGAATTCACTTCAAACCCCAGACTTAGGGGATTTCTCTTTTTCAGATGAAGAAAACAAAATTAGAGTTTTCGTCTCTTTCTTCAAATTGCAGTTTTAATCTCACCTCCTCCATTATGCCTTTCTTGATTATCCAGACATGAATTTTTCCACCTTAAGCCACAATACTGAGTCAACAGTTTTCTTACAGCACTTGTCACACTCAGCTTGATGTGGCTGCCACTTGAGTAACACTTCAACATTGTTCAGTGGCATCAGAGTAAGTTCCCACTCAAGCAACCCCAGCTAATAGCTATGCAGTAACTAGCCCTAGTTTTCACATATGGAAATAGGAATGATACCTATTTGGACTGTCTTCCAGGATGGTTGTAGCATCCAAACTTGAAAATGTGTATCATGGATCCTTGTAAACCATCAGTGTTACTGCAGAAATGTCACCTGTGTTGTGTCTCAAGGAGTGAAACCATGATCTTACTCTACCCCTGTGCTCTCCAAAAAGACTGGTGCTCAACCACTCTGCTCAATGAATAAATGAAAGAATGTGTGATTGAATTCATTGACTGATTACTTAGTCAATGAAAAAGATAGTTCTTAAGGAAGGGTCCAGAGAAGAAATTGGTGACTAAAAATGTAGAAAAAAAAGAGGAAAGTAGAAAAGCAAAGTCAAGGAGTGAGGAAGTTCTGATCCCCACTTTGGTATTCACCAGTGCCCTACTTACCCCATTCCTTTGCCTTCCTCCAGAAGCTGCAAAAGGTGCACCCAGCATCATGAACTTCCCTTCTGTAAGCATTTTCGGAGTTCTCACAATGGATTACAGTTGACCCTTGAACAATATGGGTTTGAATTTTGTGAGCTCACTTACACATGGATTTTATTCCACCTGTGCCACCCAAAGACAACAAGACCAAGCCCTCCTCCTTCTCCTCCTCCTCTGCCTACTCAACATGAAGACAACAAGGATGAAGACCTTTATGATGATCCACTTCTGCTTAATGAATAGTAAATATATTTTCTTTCTTAATTTTCTTAATATTTTCTTTTCTCTTACTTTATTGTAAGAATATAGTATATACTACAGTATATACTACTAGTAACTAAGAATACAGTATATACACAAAGTATGTGTTAATTGACTGCTTGTGTTATTGGTAAGACTTCCAGCCAGCAGTAGGCTGTGGGAGTCAATAATTATATGTGGACTTTCAACTGTGTGGGGGATGGCAGCCCTAACCCCTGCATTGTTCCAGGGTCTCCTGCATTTCATTTAATCATCTCAATAAACTGAAGAAGTGGGCACTATCATTATCTTGATTTTATAGATGAGGAAAATAAGTCTTAGACAAATAACTTGCCCTACGTTGTACAGTGGTGGAGTTCAACTGGTGGATTTCAAACCCCAACAATCTGATTATCCTTCATATTAGTTTGCCAGGGCTACCATACAATATACCACATGACAAGGTAGTTTAAAAAACAAAATTTTATTGTTTCACAGTTGTAAAGTCTGGAAGTCCTAGATCAAGGTGTCCAAAGGATTGGTTTCTCCTAAGGCCTCTCTTCCTGGTTTGCAGATGGCCATCTTGCTGCATCCTCACACATAATCATTCCTCTTTTCACTCACTTCCCTGGTGTCTCTGTGTGCTGTCCAGATTTCTTCCTCTAAGAACACCAGTCAGGTAGGATTAGGGCCCACCCCTGATGACCTCATTTAACTTTAATTACCTCTTTCAAGGAAACACTAACAATGAAACTGGAGCTCCAACATGTGAATTTTGTGGGGAGACAAGTCAATCCCTAACAGTGTCTTTTCCAAACACTTGTCCTATGAATGAGAGAAGGTTTTGGTCAAGGGGATGGGATTGCTGGTGCTTCTCAAACTGCAGTATGATTGATATTTACTAAAATGTCCCTTCACATCACAGATATCCTAGTCCCCATACCTAGAAATTCTAACTCAGTAACTTTGGGGTGAGGCTCAAAACCGTGTTCTTTCAACAAATATCCTCAAGGCACAGGATCTTCAAAAAAAAATCTCAAAAATACACTAAAGTAAAAGACAGGTAAAACCTGAGAAAAGGATCAATGTTTTGTCTGAAATCCATGGTTACCATTTTTTGAGTCACTATTTTAGTTTACCTGTGTGATCTATCTGGAAGAAAGTATGATCTTGTTAGGAGTTGTTTTCATCATTTAATCAAATGTCAGGCCAGTTTTTGTTTGTTTGTTAATTTTCTTGCCCAAGCTGTGAAAAACAAAAACTGTTTTTATCTTTATTTTCCACAAATTCCCCTTTTTACATTTTTCTTTTTTGAGAAAGAATCTGCTTTCTCAGGTTATTTTCTTTTGACTCTACTCACCTATTCATGAACACAGTGGAAATCTCCAATGATGTCATCATTTCTCCCCAAGTTTCCTGTTGACTTACATTTCCAACCTGTTTTTTCCTTATTACTTTTAATGATATCCTATGCAGTAGAACATTATTTTTATAATTTTCTGAAGGATAAAATCATCAGTAATAGAAATCATTTCTTTCAAATAAAATAGCTTTTAGTTAAAAGGCATTTCGTGGAATCTCCAGTTAGTTGAAATTATCAACTCTGAATATATTCCATCTCTTTATCACCTCTGTGAATGCAACTGGGAAAATCTCAATACTCCTTCAAGTGGTTTCATGAAAATCCTGACCTGACTTTTAAAGTATAGCAGGGAGATTTGGATAAGGATATGATCAAAACTTGGGGAAGCCTCATCTTAAGCCAAAAAGTCACTGAAGAAAATTCCCCTTTAAGATTGGGACCAGTAGACAGGTGGTACTGGTTATCACTTTGCCTCAAGCACCACCCCATCCCTACTCATTTGCATCAAAAGAGGCCACTCATGAGACTAGAACATCAAGTAACAGCATCAATGTCAAAAAGCACCATGGATTTACATGTTGGTCCTCTATTACTGTTAGTAGGAAAACAGCTTGGTAAGCAAAACCAGTGTCAAGTGCAAAGGTCTACAAACTGTGGTCTGTGAGCCAAATTCTGGTTACTGCCTGCTTTTATATGTAAAGTATGATTCGAACACAGCCTCACTCATTTGTTTATGTTTTGCCTATGGCTTCTCTCACACTACACTGGCAGAATTGAGTCGTTGTGGCAGAGACTATATAACCACAAAGTCTAAAATATTTACCATCTGGCCCTTTGTAGCAAGTTTGCCAGCCACTCATCTAGCGTGAGTTCCTCCAGACGTATAAAATATGCACATCAGTAGCAGTGGAATAAAAGAAGATGCTCACTGAAAAAAGAAAAAAGAAAAGAAACTGCTTTCCGAAGCTCTGAATTTCCTACAATGGGCTGGAGGTCACAAGCAGAAATGTGGACATACTTTATAGGGTTTCTGTGCTACTAAAATTCAGCTCACCCCTATTCTCCATCACAACTTCAATCAAGAACTAATAGTTTTACATCAGAAATAGGTTTGAATGGCCCAAAAGCCTGGCTCCCTTCAGAGTCGGCTTCAATTCCCTGATGTCTGTCCAACCCTGCAGGGCTGCCGAGACTCTCAGGCGCCGCCTTCCCTGCTCAGGGTCATATAGCTCCTCCTGGCCCCAGTTCTAACAAAGAGACCACTGACCTGAGTCATTTAGTTCAATTGCTGACAGGAATCCCATTATCTGAGTGCCACTTCCCATTGTGGCCTCTAGATAGAGGCACACAGCTTTGCACTCCTGATTAACGTGGGGGATGAGTGGTCACGTACACTCTCCAATGGGGAGTTCACGGAGACAGAGAGGCTTTTACATGCACTAATTCTGCACTCAAGGCCAGACTCTGGACACATTTTTTGTTTTTATTTGTTTCTTTTTGTTTGTTTTCATTTCTCTCTGTTCTGTGCTCATTCACTGTGACCTGAAGGGCAGCCTCAAGCATAGGAACTGCTCCTGGCAGCATAGCTGTTTAGACTGTAGATTGCATCAGCTGTGAACTTTTGTGGACTAGAATGATAAATAAGAGCCTCCTATGAGTAACATCATGAGATCAAGACTTTCACTAATAAACTGGCTAATGTTTATTGATTGGATAGTAACTACATAACAGAAACCTAACAATCAAAAATACATTACAGAAGAGGGAGAAAGAAGGAATGAGCACTTTGGAAAGTGTCTGAGAGCACTGGTTTTGGAAAATCAACCTGGGGTTAGAGTTAATGCAGCACACTAAGATCAAAATACCCTCTGCCCAAGGGCATCGATTGGTAAATCAGATCTCTGACCTCACTCAGGAGTACCCTTCTGACCCTGCAGGACATCAATTTCTAAAACACAGTGACATTCAGTAGCACACAATCCTATCCCTTTGGCCAAAGCCTGAATTATGTAGTTCATCAAATGTCTGACAGCAAAAGAGCTTTCGTTTTACTTTTAAATTTTCTTTTGTATGCTAAATGCAAAAAAGGCCAAGCAAGACCCTCAGGCCTTGTTTATAGGTCCTGAGGATCATACCCCCATCCAAATAGACACTATCACTTATTTAGTAAGAGGTTACATTGACCATTGTGAATGATGGAAGATCACTGTGGGCCATGTGTGAAGGCTGTTGGGTTTGTGCAAACCCATGATGAAGATGGGACAATAATGATGACAGTGATAACTAACAGTTATTAACCATGCCTCTGTGATAGATTCATTGCTAAGGGTTTTGCCTGTGTAGCCTAGTGTAATACTTACAACCACCCTTCAAGATAGATACTATAAGTAACTCCCAAATACAGAGTGTAGCTAAGGTCACCACAATGCTATGTCCTAACTACTTTGTCTCTAAGTCACCTTTCCCAAGGCCTTTTTTTGTAGTGAAAATATTGATAATATTTTCATGTAAAATGCCAGAAATAATGTGCGGAAGAGAATATTTTTGAATATTGCCTTAGCGCCCTACGGAAATTTAATCTGTACTTTCTTACTTTTCCATCAACATTCCAAATGTACCCCATGAATAAGACTCTTGGTGCATCCAGAGAGAAGTCCATTTCCTATCTTTAGCTATGTGATTAATAATTATGCAAGTATCAAGAGAGAAAGTTTCATCAGCTCTGGAAGGTTTGAAGCATTCCTATCTGAGGACTTAGAAATGTTCTCACAGGATCTATGATACGATGGAATCAAGAGCTTGATATGTTTTACTTTTTTAATTTTGATTTTTTTTGAGATAGTGTCTCACTCTTGTCACCCAGGCTGGAGTACTATCTGTGAAAAGGAAATTATAACAGGCCTCTTGGCAGGCTTCCATGTGACAAGTAACAATCTTAACGCAAAGACTAACCATAGTAGACACTTAACCATAGCCATTAATGTAACTGGGAGTTATTGTATTTCACATTTACAGTCTGACATAGCATTATGTGTTTTCTGTTTTCTAATATGTGGAGTATACATGCAGGAATTCTGCTTTAACCAGACAAGAGTTTATTGTTTTATTTTTTGGAATCATTCTAATATGTCCAAAGTATTTTTCTGCCTTAGCAAGTTCAATACGTAATTGAATTTTTCTTTCTTCTTCTTTTTTTTTCGAGACAGAGTTTCTTGTCTCTTAGGCTGGAGTACAATGGTGCAATCTTGGCTCACTGCAACTTCCACCTCCCGGGTTAAAGCGATTCTCCTGTCTCAGCCTCCCAAGTAGCTGGGATTACAGGCACCTGCCACCGTGCCCGGCTAATTTTTACATTTTTAATAGAGACGGGATTTCACTATGTTGGCCAAACTGGTCTCGAACTCCTGACCTCAGGCGATCTGACAACCTCCGCCTCCCAAAGTGCTGAGATTACAGGCATTGAATTTTATTTTATTATTGAGTTTCCCACAAGACTTCAGGGACATTCATTTGAGCTTCATTTCTTTTTGTTGCTCACTGAAGAAGGAGATTTTGGACACAGAAGATTAGGTTCGACTATCTTTCAACCCAATTCAAAATTATAAAATTTTACTTTTCTAACTGAAAGCTCAACATGGATTGATCTCATGTGAAATAATTCAGGACTTATTTAAGAAGCTCTTCGTATGTTTTAAGGCTTTCCTGATGCTATTATTTCTAATAGTAATAAATATTATACCAAATTTCTGCTTGGCAAAACTCGAAGTTTAGGTTGATACTTTTCTCCTCAATTAATAAATAGAGAGAATATTCAGAACAAGCCATTAAAATTGGGTTAAAAAAATAATCTCTTTCCTAATCAGCATGTTGTTCTCCACAAGAATATAAGAATCCCTGTGGATTACCTCTGTAGACCATGGGATGTAATTTGTTATAGCAGTGGTTCTCAAGCTTAAGTGTACATCAGAATCACTGGGAAAGCTTGTCAAAAAACAAATTCCTGGGACTCACTCCCAGATTTCTGATCTAGTAGGCTGGGTGAGGCTTTGTATTTCTAACGGGTTCCGAGATATGCTGACACTGCTGGTCCAGGGAACCCACATTTTTATTGATATACTAGAGTTGTACGTATTTTGGGATATGTGTGATATTTTGATACATATATACAATGTATAATGATTATGTCAGGGTAATTGGAATATTTATTGCTTCAAACATTTTTCTTTGTATTGAAAACATTATAATTCCCATCTAACTATTTTGGAATATACAAAAAACTATCATTAACTAAGTTATAGTTTCTCTACTATGCTGTCAAATACTAGACTGTATTTCTTCTATCTAACTGTATTTTGGTACCCCTAATCACCTTCTCTTCACATACCCGCCCTTCCGTTTCTGGCCAAGGACAACATTTTGAGAAAATCAATATTCTTTGAGGAAGTCAGATTTTCTCACCTCTGCAGGGTATATCTTTTACAAGAAAGATCCCATTAACAACCAAGTGGGCTTTTGTTTTTAAATAATAGCTTTTTCCCTTATCCTTTCAACTCTGAGCATTCCTCAAGATTCATTCTTTATACCTTTTTATTTTCCTTCTCTTTTGCAGAGAAGTCTTCAGCCTTTCATGTTCATCTCTGTGCAACTGGCTCTCAAGTCTGTTTGTTACATTTTTTCATTTTCATTTTTTATTTTTTAGAGACAAGGTCTCACTTTGTTGTCCAGTCTGGAGTGCAGTGGTGTGATCATAGCTCACTCTAACCTCAAACTCCTGGGCTCAAGCTCCTTCCACCTCAGTCTCCTGAGTAACTGGGACAACAAGTGCCACCAGGTCTGGCTATTTTTTTTTATAATTTCTTGTAGAGACAGTGTCTCATTATGTTTCCCAGACTTCAAGTGTCTTCCTAATACCTTCATCTCCCTTTGGATCTAGGTCCAGAATTCCACATCTTTTCATTCAACAAGAGCTTGTGAAACAAATGAATAAATGAATGAATAAGTAGATGGACAAGTGGGTATGTAATGCCCTTAGAGCTAACTAAAGAACCAGAAAGCTTCCAGCTAAAATTCTCTTGGCTATAAATCTCAGTCTTTTATCCAAATTAATGGTAGAAAGATAATTCTCTATATTTTATGAAAATAAGGTTAAGAGAAAAGAGGTGGGGAAGAGTAAAACTGTACTGCAGTTGCTATAATTGTATAGGAGATTTGGGAAATAAGCAAACCTGTAACTAAAAACTACTCACAATGGGATATGGGTGAGCTGTAGTAAACTCTGATTTGGCTGTATGCCTTTTCCTAGCAATAACCTTCGACTCCCAACATCAGATATTCTTCATGTGAACCACCTACCTTATAAAGCATGATTTTTCAATTTTTTTTCAAATTTATGTTACTTCCAAATCCTTTCCAAGTTCAGACAAACTTCAAAAATTACTCATGCCTATGGTCTACAGTGTCAAACCACCTGAGTTTTTTATTCAATAGGTCTGGCTTGGGTCCCAAGAGTTTCCATTTAAACAAATTTTTAGCTACCAGTATGAGGTAGCTATTTTATGCTGCCAGTATGAGGACAATACAGGGAATCACAGCTCCTGGAGACTGGATGGTAGCTGCACTACATGACTACAATAATAATGCTAATTACAAGAATTGAGAAGTAACCTAGACACATCTGAATGGCACTAGAAAACTTTCTAAAGAAAAAGTTAAGAATCAGATTCAACTATTGGAATGGGAGAACAAAGACCTCTGAAAACCTACCCTTCCACAACAATAACAGGGATATTGGCCCCCCAAAAAACTTAAAAAAAAACCTTCAAAGTCAACTTTTTAAAAATTCTGGAAAGTATGCAAAAGTTTGCCATGATCTGAGAAGTGTTTAGTTAAAAAAATTAAAAAAAAGTTGAATGTTGTAAAAACAATAAGCTTTGTGATGGTTTAGCATGTGCAAATTTCATCTCAGTTTCCAGCTCTGTAGTGACCTTGAAAACCAACATTCTTGCAACTATGGTAGACTACTAGCCATTGGAAGAGGTAGAACTGATTTTTAGCCCATCACATCCTTCACATGCCTCATTCCCAAAGAATGTTCACTATTTATGACAGCTCACTGAAAACTTCATTTTCAAGATTTGTCTTTATTTGACCAGACTCAGAGCTTGCTTAGTGCAAATAGCCATATTAGAAGGGCATTTATAGAAAAAAAATAATGACAACTGATTAACATTACAACTGCCTGATGCAGCATTGCCGGTTGAGGATAAGAGGCTGATTTTTTTTTAAAGCACTGAAAAGTGAGATATCCATAGGAAACTTTGCAAAGCTTTCACATATTCCTGAGAATTAGAAGTAATTCATGTATGCAGGGCTGTGCTCATGGCCTATATCAGGTAAGATTTGCGAAGACAGTAAGCTCTCATTGTTGTCAGACCTTAAGGCTGTAGACAGTAAAAAGAGAAGTTTAAGGCAGGGTTTTAAACTGCCTACCAAAGCACTGAAATGTACCCAGCACACATTGGTTCAAAGCATTTAAGATTATCTCTACTCAATCATTAACTGACCAAGAAGGTAACCAAATAGAAATTTCATAGACCACACACAACAAAAAATATAGACTTTACATAGTAGTCCAGATAAGTCAATAAACAAACAACAGCAACAACAAGCCCAGTTGTGTGGGGGTGATCATCTCCTTTCTATAATTTAAAAATTACATCATTTTTGTCTGATTTTCAATAATAAAGATGAGACACTCAAAGAAACAAGAAAACAGGCCTATACATATGAAAAAAGTCAGTAGAAACTGTCCCTGAGAAAGCCTAGGTGTCAGACTTACTAGGTAAAGAACTGACATTCACTATTAGAAATATATTCAAATAACTAAAGGAAAACTTGTGTAAAGAAGTAAAGAAAGGGATGAGAATGATTCCCTATGTGAACCCCCAAATACCTGAGACAGGTCTCAGTCAATTTAATAAGTTTATTTTGCCAAAGTTAAGGATGTGTACCCATGGCACAGCCTCAGGAGGTCCTCAAGACATGTGCCCAAGGTGGTTGGGGCACAGCTTGGTTTTATACACTTTAGGGAGACGTGAGACATCAATCAAGATATGTAAGATGTACATTGGTTTGGTCCAGAAAGGCAGGACAACTCAAAGCAGGGAGGGGGCTTCCAGGTCATAAATAGATAAGAGACAAATGGTTGCATTCTTTTGAGTTTCTGATTAGCCTTTCTTAAGGAGGCAGTCAGATATGCAGTTATCTCAGTGAGCAGAGGGATGACTTTGAGTTCTGAATGTCCTTTGTCTACAAGGAAATTCCTTGTGAGAGAGGTATGTATTTTTTTTGTTTTGTTTTGTTTTTTGTTTTGTTTTTTTTTTTCATCTTAGTAGCTATTGGTTTTAGGAATAGAATGGGAGGCAGGTTGTCCCTAAGTAGCTCCCAGCTTGACTTTTCCCTTTGGCTTAGTGATTTTGGGGTTCAAAGATGTATTTTCCTCTCATACCTACTGTGTAGAGAATATCAATAAAGACTTAGAAATTATTTAAAATAATCATTTGGAAAGTTTAAAAGTACAATAACTGAAATGAAAACACTAGAGCAGTTCAGCAGCAGATGTGAACTGTTGAAAAGAAAAAATCAGTTAACTTGAAGACAGATCAATTGAGATTATCCAGTCTGAAGGTCAAAAAGAAAATATAAGAAAAATAAATAAGTAGAGCTTCAGAAATCTGTAGAACCACATCAGGCATGCTATTTTACCCATATTCAGAGTGCCAGAATGAGGGGTAAGAGAAAAAGAGGTATACAAATATTTGAAGACATAATGATCAAAAACTTACCAAATTTTATGACAAACATTAATTTACACATCCAATTTGTTCAGTGAACACCAAGTAGAATAAACTAAGGAGATCCACACTGAGACACATCATAGTCAAACTGTTGAAAGGTCAAGACCCTTGAAAGCAGCATGAGAAAAGTGACTTCTCATGTGTAATCAATACTCTGTGAAATTAACAAAAGAATTCTCAGCAGAAACAATGAAAAGGAAAACACTATCAACTAAGACTTCTGTGTTTAGCAAAACTATTTTTCAAAAATAATAGAGAAATTAAGACACAGATAAAAATGGAGAGAATTTACCACTAGCAGTATAAAAAATATTAAAGGAGATCCCTAGGGCTAATATGAAAGGTCACTAAACAGTAACTTGAATCCTTATAATGAATAATGAATACTCTGAGGATGATATGCCATTCCCCATAATGTGCTTATTTCGTACTGTATGTACGACCATATCAAAACATCTCATGTACCCCATAAATATATACACTTGCAATATACCCACAAATTTGTTTTTAATTTTAAAAAGAAAAACTGAATACCATTAAAAGCAAAAATAAAAATAATATATTTTTGTTTAAAATACTTTTCTTCTCCTATTCAATATGAGATAGCTACACAACTCAAGAATTGTCAATTATGTAGAAGGGGTTACAACACATAAAGATGTATTTTGTATGAAAATAGCACAAACGTACCATGAGAAAGAGTTATGTCGGAGCAAATATTTGTATACTATTTATTATAAATTAAGTTGTTATTAGTCTAAACTACATTGCTTTAAGTTAGATGTTAATTATAATCTCTAGGTAAATCACTAAGAAAACAGTTCAAGAACAAATGTTAAAGCACAGGGAAATTAAAATGATATACTAGAAAATAATCTAACAGAAAACAAGTCAGTAATGATAAAATAGAAAAACTAAAAAAAAAAAACCCAGATGTAAGTCATAGAAAACAGGTAAAACATCAGACAAAATGACTACCTATCTGTGATTAAAAGTAAATTAAATTGACACTTTATTCAAAGGAAAAGGAATATAGTAAGTATATACCTTTTAAAATTAAATAAAAATTAAATTTAAAAGAATTAAAAAGAAACAGATTCCAAGCATATGTTATATGCTGTCCACAAGAGAAAAACTTCAAATTCAGAGACATAAACAGGTTAAAACTAAAATGCTAGGAATAAAGATATATGATTCAATGGTACCCAAATAGTCATGGAGTGGCTGTAATAACATCAGACAAAATATACTTTAAGACAAATTGTTACTAGAGGCAAAAAAGAACATCTTACAATAATAAAATAGTTTATTATTTAAGACATGAAAATTATAAACGTATATCCACCTAGCAAAAAAGTCCAAAAATGCCTTAAGGAAAAACTCACAGAACTGAAAGAAGAAATAGACAGCTGAATAACAATAGTTGGAGAACTCAGTACTTCACTTTCAGTAACAGATAGAATAACTGGCAGAAGATCAGCAAAGATGTGGAAAAGTTGAATAACATTATAAATGAACTATTAATATAAACATCATAGATAGATGTAAAACATTCTACCCCCCAAAAATATATATATTATATATGTAATATATAATATATATAAATGCCTATATTTAAAAACAAGAAAAATATAAAATTAATAACCTAACATTTCACTTTAACGAAGAAAGAAAAAGAAAATTCAACCCAACGAAATCAGAAGAAAAGATATAATAAAAACTAAAGCATAAATAAAGAAAACATTATTGGATCTAAGGATGGGAAATGTCTTTAATGTCTTCATACAAAGAAAAAACCGAACAAGCTAGACAATAAAATTTTATGGATTTCATTACTTTAAAATTTAGAGTTTATATTAAACAAATTACAACTCTAAACAAAAGTAATAGAGATACGAGATTGGAAGAAGATATTTGCAATCCCTAAAACTAACAAGAGTATCACCTAGAACTAAACTGTTCAATACATAGTCACTGGTCACATACGGTTATTTTCATTTGAATTTAAATCAATTACAGAGAATTATTTTTTAGTCCCTCAATTGTACTAACCATATTTTAAGTACTCCCTAGCCAGATGGCTGGGGGGGACCATGTTAAACAGTTTTGATACAGAACATTTCCATAATCACAGGGAGCTCTATGAAACAGACCTAATCTAGAATATATCACAAACTTATAAAAATTAACTACAAAAAGCAGGAAACTCAAAAT
The DNA here is from genome assembly GCF_002776525.5 of Piliocolobus tephrosceles. Lineage (NCBI taxonomy): Eukaryota > Metazoa > Chordata > Mammalia > Primates > Cercopithecidae > Piliocolobus > Piliocolobus tephrosceles. The sequence continues at coordinate 80,152,837 of NC_045448.1, read as the reverse complement.
AAACATGAGTAAAAAATATAAATAAGCATATCACAGGAGGAAAAGTCTAAATGGTTATCATGATTTCCACATATGCCTTAGGAATCAGAGAGAAGAAAATTAAAAGCAATGAGATACCAGGTTAGACCCATTTGACTAATAAAAATCTAAAAGTAGGGTATCAGCAAATTTTAGTGAAAATTGAAGAAATGAGAAACTGCATTGAGTGTTGATGGGGTGTAACTAGCATAGTTGTTGTGGAAAGCAGTCAGCAATATTTAGTAAAATTAAGAATAGATATCCTAGCACTCACACACCTGGTTGTATATATCAGAGAAATTCTCACCCAAACTGACAAGATATAAACAGTCATGGATGTTTATATCTTGGATGCTCAATCTATTATTTTGAGCTAGTTCTGTATGTCTGTTATTTTGAGCTAGTTCAGTAGAATTTACTATAATTCTTGCTCTTTACTTCTGTTTCTAACAAATTTTACTCACATACAATTACTTTCAGGATATACTGAAAGCGAAAGTCTTGCCCTGATTTTCTGAATAAATGTAAAAAAAAAAAAGGGCAATAGTGTACATTGGCAACACCAAAAGCAGAACTTGAGTATTTAAGAACAGTTCCCAAGTACTTGGTTGTCATAAACTTTGGGTCCATAGTCAGGATATGAATATGGGGGTGGTAAAAGTATATTCTACCTTTCTTCGTGACAGCACATCTACTGTTGTTCTTGACCCCTCCCTCCGCCTCCCCAATCAAGTGAATATTAGTGTTTGTATTCGCCAATTCACCAAGCCAACTCTAGCAGCCTTGTACTTGGAGGAAATTCTTCTATTACTGTTATTCTTCTCTTTTGGATTTGTTATTGTAAGCTTATATATATATATAAATTTCATGCATAGATACTTCATTGAAAATTGAGAAATACTGTAACAAGAGCTGCCAAGTAGGCACTATTTGAAACCATAATCTAGTGTTTGGAAATATGGTCCTTGGGCTCAGTGGAAATGCCAGGCATAGAGATGGTACTTTTAGTATTGTGGCAGATAGAATTCTAATACAACCTCATAATTCCTGCCCCCTAGTATTCCCTACCCTTGAATGTGGGTATGATTTGTAAGTTGATTCTATTTCTTTCCATGTCTCAAAACTTTATTTGATTTATTTATTTGTTTTTGAGACGGAGTCTCGCTCTGCCGCCCAGGCTGGAGTGCAGTGGCCGGATCTCAGCTCACTGCAAACTCCACCTCCTGGGTTCACGCCATTCTCCTGCCTCAGCCTCCCCAGTAGCTGGGACTACAGGCGCCCGCCACCACACCCGGCTAATTTTTTGTATTTTTAGTAGAGATGGGTTTTCACTGTGTTAGCCAGGATAGTGTCTTATCTCCTGACCTCCTGATCCACCTGCCTCGGCCTCCCAAAGTGCTGGGATTACAGGCATGAGCCACCGCGCCTGACCTAAACTTTACTTTTTTAAACAATTCTATTGAGATACCATTCATGAACCATATAGTTTATACATTTAAGGTATACAAGTCAAAGGTTTTTAGTATATTTATAAATTATAACTTGCTTCTAACCAGTAGAATATGGCAAAGATGAAGGAATTTTTCAGATTTAATTAAGATGCCTAATCACTTGACTTCAATCAAAAGGGAAATTATCCTATGTTGGCCTGACTTAATCAAATGAGCCCTTTAAAAAAGAATCTAGAGGTGAAAGACTCAGCTGCAGAGATTCCCTCTCTCCTCCTAGCTCTGAAGTTCCATGCCTGCTATAGCCACAAGAAAATGAATTCTGCCAACAACCTGAGAGAACATGGAAGAGGATGCCAAGAGTCAGATGAGATTGCAGCCCTGGCTGACAATTTGTTTTTATTTTTATTTCTGCGATGGATTCTTGCTCTGTCACCCAGGTTGGAGTGCAGTGGTATGATCTAGGCTCACTGCAACCTCCACCCTCTGGGTTCAAGGGATTCTCCTGTCTCAGCCTCCTGAGTAGCTGGGATTACAGGCATGCACCACCACACCCAGCTAATTTTTGTATTTTTATTAGAGACATGGTTTCATCATGTTGACTAGGTGGGTCTTGAACTCCTGACCTCAAGTGATCTGCCCACCTCGGCCTCCCAAAGTGCTGGGATTATGGGTGCTAGCCACCGTGACAAGCTTGTTATTGTTTTTTTCCCCATTTTTTGTTGACACAGAGAAATTGTATATATTTATGGGATACAGAACGATGTTATTGTATGTGTATACCTTGTATTCTGATCAAATCAGGGTAATTAGTATATCCATCTTCTTTCAACTTTGTGAGAATACACAGTTATGCTGTTCCCAGACTCCTGAATTATGGAAACTGTGTAATAATAAATGAGTGTTGCTTTTTGCTGCTAAGTTGTTGTAATTTGTTACATAACAATAAAAAACTTACACAAGCATTGGGGATGGGTCATCTGTCTTTGGCAGCCAGGAGGTAAAAAGACACAGAAGATTACTCCTCAGAAGAATACTGAAAGAGGAGGTATACTCAACAGAGATGGTGTCATCTTTATAAAAGAAGATCAAGAACGATGTTGTAGAATTGTAGGAGAAAAGAGACCCAAGGAGAAGGGTGGTTAAGTTCAATATGCTGCAAAAATATCAAGAAGAATGCAAACTAGAACTGACAAAGGCATTACAAGAAAGGTCATTGATACTCTACAGAGTCCAAACTTTAACAACCAATTCCTAGTCAAAAAGAATCATGGCATCTGAAGCTCTCAGATTGAACAGCAGCAGCGGTCTGGAGTTCAGGGTGACAATCAAACTCACAAGACAGAAAAAGCTATACCCAGAGCCAACTTTATTTAGCTTTCAGAAAGGATACGTGTAGGACTACAACACAACATGCAGGCAACTCGGTTTCACTTAAAAGCACAACTTCTGAAGTCCAAAAACTCCTCCACATTAAGGCCCCACAATGGGCATGAGAGAAAAGACTGAGCAGCTGTGGACCACCTCACTCTGGGAAGATTTAAATTCTGGGGTTTTTTTCAGTTTCTCTACCTTGCTAGTCACGTATCTCCTCAAGGACATCCTACTGGTGCATAGTCTTATGCAGCTGTCTTAGGGCAGCTGAATATCATCAATATCAGTTACTGATTACTAAATAAGTCATGTTGACAAGGAGGTAAAGGTGCTTATCCATTGCATAGTCACCTTGGTTAGGGTCTCATTTATTTTAAATCTGCTATACTTTTATAAAATCTTTGAGTTAATGTTGCAAGAAGGATTTGACCAAGGAAAAATCTTAGGGCTATAGGAAACATCACATACCAACCTTTCAAGCAGAGAAAACATAGCCATAATTCCATAACTCAGTGTCTGAGTGTTTTCTCTAGAGTCTGCACTTCACTCACTCACATTGCAGTAAATTTTTCCATTGTTGTTTATTCTATATCGATAGCATGTTCCATCTCTCTGATGTCTCCTTAACTCCATAATTTCAGTGAGGTAACCACTCTGAGCTGAGAAGCCCATCTTCATTTACAGAACCTTCTTTTATACCATACCATCTCACACGGCCTGCGCTTATAGTGCATTTACAGTAGTCAGTGTCTTTGCTTCAACCCTGGATTCATTTATTTATTCCATCCCAGAGTATAACCCTGACTTCCAGCTGCTTCAGGACAGTCAAGTTTGTAAAACTAGTAGGAACCATATTGCAAATGTTGCCTAATAGGAAGAAATAATATTACAGTGGATTAGAATTGCCGAATTTGCAAAACTGCTTACTGACCCCTCGAGATTCTTAGACTTTACACTAAAAAGCTACATGACTATTTTAGGTCAATCTCATTTTACAACCAAGAATTGTAAGTAACGTACAATGTAGGGGATAATTCTGGTAGGTGGTAAGGTGAGGTTGCCTTCAAACCAACTTAGGGGAACAGATTTTTGACTAATCCCAAGAACTAAAATGAGAACTCACAGATCTTATTTTCTGTTTTTTTCTCTCCCCATGTGCAACTTCACACACATGTACATAAACAGTACATGCATTATCCCCACACACCTACAACATACACACAATATCCTACTTATCTATCCTCTAAGTTACCTGTCATGCTCTTACCCTCTTCATAGTACCCTCTAGCAATAAAGAGGAAGAAGGAGACGGAGGAGGGCAGAATAGACCTTCCTCAACTTATGCCATAGTGATATAGGAGGATTCCAAGGACACGCCAGGTAGAAATGAATTTTCCAGGTATACCCTAGAATAAAAGCTTTCCACTGAGAAAACACAGAAAAGGATAATTTTTCCCACATGAACAGAAAAGGCTGACAAAGGGTTGTATCCATCTCAATCCTGCTACCTTAAGGAAATGCTCCCAGCCCAACAGAAATATGCCAAAACATGTATGTGTACAGTTTTCTGTGCAAAACGTAGTGTTCAGGATGTCATTTGCCATGAATCTGTTTTAATCCACTAGCACACTGCTGTATCTTTGTTCTTTCTGCCCTAAATCCTGACTTCATGTATTGGACTTTGAGTTTTTGTCTGGACTTCCCAGACTGTCATCACAGGTAATTGACTCCTCAGACTCAGAACTATTCAATTCCATCCTGCAGTCAGTGGATGATTCCTACTCTCTAACCTGGCGTCTCTGCCTGACTGAGAATCCGTCCCATCTTCTTCCATTACTAGAGTATATGGCTTGAGATTCTAAACCATCCATCTACTTCTTCCTCCATGCCCAAAGTTTAGTCTTAGAGCCTGGACCTTTGACATGTGGTGAACTTTGAGAAAGTGATTTTCACAGAGAACACAAAGAATAAGCTGAGAAGGAGAAACTGGATGGTGAAGGGATTAGAAGGCACGGATATGAGCCATCTGTTCTATTAACGAAAGAATGGCATGAAAAGGAAATGAGCATTAGTGGTGATAGTAGCAGCTTCCATTTAGGGGGTTACTTTAGGTCAACCACTCTTGTAGTATATTTTATTTAATTCTTTTTTTCTTTTTTTATTTTTTTTATTTTTTATTATACTTTAAGTTCTAGGGTACATGTGCATAACGTGCAGGTTACATATGTATACATGTGCCATGTTGGTGTGCTGCACCCATCAACTCGTCAGCACCCATCAATTCATCATTTATATCAGGTATAACTCCCCAATGCAATCCCTCCCCCCTCCCCCCTCCCCATGATAGGCCCCAGTGTGTGATGTTCCCCTTCCCGAGTCCAAGTGAGCTCATTGTTCAGTTCCCACCTATGAGTGAGAACATGCGGTGTTTGGTTTTCTCTTCTTGTGATAGTTTGCTAAGAATGATGGTTTCCAGCTGCATCCATGTCCCTACAAAGGACGCAAACTCATCCTTTTTTATGGCTGCATAGTATTCCATGGTGTATATGTGCCACATTTTCTTAATCCAGTCTGTCACTGATGGACATTTGGGTTGATTCCAAGTCTTTGCTATTGTGAATAGTGCCGCAATAAACATACGTGTGCATGTGTCTTTGTAGTAGCATAATTTATAATCCTTTGGGTATATACCCAGTAGTGGGATGGCTGGGTCATATGGTACATCTAGTTCTAGATCTTTGAGGAATTGCCATACTGTTTTCCATAATGGTTGAACTAGTTTACAATCCCACCAACAGTGTAAAAGTGTTCCTATTTCTCCACATCCTCTCCAACACCTATTGTTTCCTGAGTTTTTAATGATTGCCATTCTAACTGGTGTGAGATGGTATCTCATTGTGGTTTTGATTTGCATTTCTCTGATGGCCAGTGATGATGAGCATTTTTTCATGTGTCTGTTGGCTGTATGAATGTCTTCTTTTGAGAAATGTCTGTTCATATCCTTTCCCCACTTTTGGATGGGGTTGTTTGTTTTTTTCTTGTATATTTGTTTGAGTTCTTTGTAGATTCTGGAAATTAGCCCTTTGTCAGATGAGTAGATTGCAAAAATTTTCTCCCATTCTGTAGGTTGCCTGTTCACTCTGATGGTAGTTTCTTTTGCTGTGCAGAAGCTCTTTAGTTTAATGAGATCCCATTTGTCAATTTTGGCTTTTGCTGCCGTTGCTTTTGGTGTTTTAGACATGAAGTCCTTGCCCATGCGTATGTCCTGAATGGTACTACCTAGATTTTCTTCTAGGGTTTTTATGGTAATAGGTCTAACATTTAAGTCTCTAATCCATCTTGAATTAATCTTCGCATAAGGAGTAAGGAAAGGATCCAGTTTCAGCTTTCTACTTATGGCTAGCCAATTTTCCCAGCACCATTTATTAAATAGGGAATCCTTTCCCCATTTCTTGTTTTT
>NC_045448.1:80137307-80146437 GCF_002776525.5 Piliocolobus tephrosceles | reverse complement strand
CAGCACCATTTATTAAATAGGGAATCCTTTCCCCATTTCTTGTTTTTCTCAGGTTTGTCAAATATCAGATGGCTGTAGATGTGTGGCATTATTTCTGAAGGCTCCGTTCTGTTCCATTGGTCTATATCTCTGTTTTGGTACCAGTACCATGCTGTTTTGGTTACTGTAGCCTTGTAGTGTAGTTTGAAGTCAGGTAGCGTGACGCCTCCGGCTTTGTCCTTTTGACTTAGGATTGTCTTGGCAATACGGGCTCTTTTTTGGTTCCATATGAACTTTAAAGCAGTTTTTTCCAATTCTGTGAAGAAACTCATTGGTAGCTTGATGGGGATGGCATTGAATCTATAAATTACCTTGGGCAGTATGGCCATTTTCACAATATTGATTCTGCCTATCCATGAGCATGGTATGTTCTTCCATTTGTTTGTGTCCTCTTTGATTTCACTGAGCAGTGGTTTGTAGTTCTCCTTGAAGAGGTCCTTTACATCCCTTGTAAGTTGGATTCCTAGGTATTTGATTCTCTTTGAAGCAATTGTGAATGGAAGTTCATTCCTGATTTGGCTCTCTGCTTGTCTGTTACTGGTGTATAAGAATGCTTGTGATTTTTGCACATTAATTTTGTATCCTGAGACTTTGCTGAAGTTGCTTATCAGCTTAAGAAGATTTTGGGCTGAGACGATGGGGTTTTCTAAATACACAATCATGTCATCTGCAAACAGGGACAATTTGACTTCTTCTTTTCCTAACTGAATACCCTTGATTTCTTTCTCTTGCCTGATTGCCCTAGCCAGAACTTCCAACACTATGTTGAATAGGAGTGGTGAGAGAGGGCATCCCTGTCTTGTGCCAGTTTTCAAAGGGAACTTTTCCAGTTTTTGCCCATTCAGTATGATATTAGCTGTGGGTTTGTCATAAATAGCTCTTATTATTTTGAGGTACGTTCCATCAATACCGAATTTGTTGAGCGTTTTTAGCATGAAGGGCTGTTGAATTTTGTCAAAAGCCTTTTCTGCATCTATTGAGATAATCATGTGGTTCTTGTCTTTGGTTCTGTTGATATGCTGGATTACGTTGATTGATTTGCGAATGTTGAACCAGCCTTGCATCCCAGGGATGAAGCCCACTTGATCATGGTGGATAAGCTTTTTGATGTGCTGCTGAATCCGGTTTGCCAGTATTTTATTGAGGATTTTTGCATCGATGTTCATCAGGGAGATTGGTCTAAAATTCTCTTTTTTTGTTGTGTCTCTGCCAGGCTTTGGTATCAGGATGATGCTGGCCTCATAAAATGAGTTAGGGAGGATTCCCTCTTTTTCTATTGATTGGAATAGTTTCAGAAGGAATGGTACCAGCTCCTCCTTGTACCTCTGGTAGAATTCAGCTGTGAATCCATCTGGTCCTGGGCTTTTTTTGGTGGGCAGGCTATTAATTGTTGCCTCAATTTCAGAGGCTGCTATTGGTCTATTCAGGGATTCAACTTCTTCCTGGTTTAGTCTTGGAAGAGGGTACGCGTCCAGGAAATTATCCATTTCTTCTAGATTTTCTAGTTGATTTGCGTAGAGGTGTTTATAGTATTCTCTGATGGTAGTTTGTATTTCTGTGGGGTCGGTGGTGATATCCCCTTTATCATTTTTTATTGCGTCTATTTGATTCCTCTCTCTTTTCTTCTTTATTAATCTTGGTAGCGGTCTGTCAATTTTGTTGATCTTTTCAAAAAACCAACTCCTGGATTCATTGATTTTTTGGAGGGTTTTTTGTGTCTCTATCTCCTTCAGTTCTGCTCTGATCTTAGTTATTTCTTGCCTTCTGCTAGCTTTTGAATGTGTTTGCTCTTGCCTCTCTAGTTCTTTTAATTGTGATGTTAGAGTGTCAATTTTAGATCTTTCCTGCTTTCTCTTGTGGGCACTTAGTGCTATAAATTTCCCTCTACATACTGCTTTAAATGTGTCCCAGAGATTCTGGTATGTTGTATCTTTGTTCTCATTGGTTTCAAAGAACATCTTTATTTCTGCTTTCATTTCGTTATGTACCCAGTAGTCATTCAGGAGCAGGTTGTTCAGTTTCCATGTAGTTGAGCGGTTTTGATTGAATTTCTTAGTCCTGAGTTCTAGTTTGATTGCACTGTGGTCTCAGAGACAGTTTGTTATAATTTCTGTTCTTTTACATTTGCTGAGGAGTGCTTTACTTCCAATTATGTGGTCAATTTTGGAATAAGTGTGATGTGGTGCTGAGAAGAATGTATATTCTGTTGACTTGGGGTGGAGAGTTCTGTAGATGTCTATTAGGTCCGCTTGGTGCAGAGATGAGTTCAATTCCTGGATATCCTTGTTAACTTTCTGTCTCGTTGATCTGTCTAATGTTGACAGTGGAGTGTTGAAGTCTCCCATTATTATTGTATGGGAGTCTAAGTCTCTTTGTAAGTCTCTAAGGACTTGCTTTATGAATCTGGGTGCTCCTGTATTAGGTGCATATATATTTAGGATAGTTAGCTCTTCCTGTTGGATTGATCCCTTTACCATTATGTAATGGCCTTCTTTGTCTCTTTTGATCTTTGATGGTTTAAAGTCTGTTTTATCAGAGACTAGGATTGCAACCCCTGCTTTTTTTTGTTCTCCATTTGCTTGGTAGATCTTCCTCCATCCTTTTATTTTGAGCCTATGTATGTCTCTGCATGTGAGATGGGTCTCCTGAAGACAGCAGACTGATGGGTCTTGACTCTTTATCCAGTTTGCCAGTCTGTGTCTTTTAATTGGAGCATTTAGTCCATTTACATTTAAGGTTAATATTGTTATGTGTGATCTTGATCCTGCCATTATGATATTAACTGGTTATTTTGCTCATTAGTTGATGCAGTTTCTTCCTAGGCTCGATGGTCTTTACATTTTGGCATGTTTTTGCAATGGCTGGTACCGGTTGTTCCTTTCCATGTTTAGGGCTTCCTTCAGGGTCTCTTGTAAGGCAGGCCTGGTGGTGACAAAATCTCTAAGCATTTGCTTATCTGTAAAGAATTTTATTTCTCCTTCACTTATGAAACTTAGTTTGGCTGGATATGAAATTCTGGGTTGAAAATTCTTTTCTTTAAGAACGTTGAATATTGGCCCCCACTCTCTTCTGGCTTGTAGAGTTTCTGCCGAGAGATCTGCTGTCAGTCTGATGGGCTTCCCTTTGTGGGTAACCCGACCTTTCTCTCTGGCTGCCCTTAAGATTTTTTCCTTCATTTCAACTTTGGTGAATCTGGCAATTATGTGTCTTGGAGTTGCTCTTCTGGAGGAGTATCTTTGTGGCGTTCTCTGTATTTCCTGAATTTGAATGTTGGCCTGGCCTGCTAGGTTGGGGAAGTTCTCCTGGATGATATCCTGTAGAGTGTTTTCCAATTTGGTTCCATTTTCCCCCTCACTTTCAGGCACCCCAATCAGACGTAGATTTGGTCTTTTGACATAATCCCATACTTCTTGCAGGCTTTGTTCATTTCTTTTTCTTCTTTTTTCTTTTGGTTTCTCTTCTCGCTTCATTTCATTCATTTGATCCTCAATCGCTGATACTCTTTCTTCCAGTTGATTGAGACGGTTACTGAAGCTTGTGCATTTGTCACGTATTTCTCGTGTCATGGTTTTCACCTCTGTCATTTCGTTTATGACCTTCTCTGCATTAATTAGTCTAGCTGTCAATTCTTCCACTTTTTTTTCGAGATTTTTAGTTTCTTTGCGCTGGGTATGTAATTCCTCCTTTAGCTCTGAGAGGTTTGATGGACTGAAGCCTTCTTCTCTCATCTCATCAAAATCATTCTCTGACCAGCTTTGATCCATTGCTGGCGATGGGCTGTGCTCCTTTGCAGGAGGAGATGCGCTCTTATTTTTTGAATTTCCAGCTTTTCTGCCCTGCTTTTTCCCCATCTTTGTGGTTTTATCTGTCACTGGTCTTTGATGATGGTGACGTACTGATGGGGTTTTGATATAGGTGTCCTTCCTGTTTGATAGGTTTCCTTCTGACTGTCAGGACCCTCAGCTATAGGTCTGTTGGAGATTGCTTGAGGTCCACTCCAGACCCTGTTTGCCTGGGTATCAGCAGCAGAGGTTGCAGAAGATAGAATATTGCTGAACAGCGAGTGCACCTGTCTGATTCTTGCTTTGGAAGCTTCCTCTCAGGGGTGTACTCCACCCTGTGAGGTGTGGGGTGTCAGACTGCCCCTAGTGGGGGATGTCTCCCAGTTAGGCTACTCAGGGGTCAGTGACCCACTTGAGCAGGCAGACTGCCCCTTCTCAGATCTCAACCTCCGTGTTGGGAGATCCCCTGCTCTCTTCAAAGCTGTCAGACAGAGTCGTTCGCGTTTCACAGGCTTCTACTCCTTTAGCTGAGCCCTGTCCCCAGAGGCGCAGTCTACAGAGACAGGCAGGTTTCCTTGAGCTGCTGTGAGCTCCACCCAGTTCCAGCTTCGCAGTGGCTTTAGTTACCTACTTAAGCCTCAGCGATGGCGGGCGCCCCTCCCCCAGCCTCGCTGCTGCCTTGCGGTTAGATTGCCGCAGACTGCTGTGTTAGCAAGGAGAGAGGCTCCGTGGGTGTGGGACCCTCCCGGCCAGGTGTGGGATACAATCTCCGGTGTGCCGGTGTTACAGCGCAGTATTGGGGTGGGAGTTACCCGATTTTCCAGGTGTTGTGTGTCTCAGTTCCCCTGGCTAGGAAAAGGGACTCCCTTCCCCCTCGCGCTTCCCAGGTGAGGCGATGCCTCGCCCTGCTTCAGCTCTCGCTGGTCGGGCTGCAGCAGCTCACCAGCACCGATTGTCCGGCACTCCCGAGTGAGATGACCCCAGTACCTCAGTTGAAAATGCAGAAATCGCCGGTCTTCTGTGTCGCTCGCGCTGGGAGATGGAGACTGAAGCTGTTCCTATTCGGCCATCTTGCTCCGCCCTTCCTATTTAATTCTTACAATAACACTTTGGAATATATATTTGTCAGTTGTGTTTTACAAATGATGAAACTAAAGACAAAAACTCTTAATTTGTCTTAAGTCTTTCAGTCAGCAAGTGTCAGAGTCAGGGTTTTTTCCTCAATCCTTCCATCCCTCAACCTCTGGTAACCACAGATTTACTCTCTGTTTCGAGAGGTGTTTATTATCATTGTTGTCATTTGCTTTTTTGCAGGTGTGGCTGGGGAGGGGGTGGTTCTGGGAAAAAAAGGAAAATCTGCTAGACAAATTTGAAAAGAGCTGTAACTCTTACTCTCTACTTTTATGAGTTTGGCTCTTTTAGAGTCTACATACAGGTGAGATCATGTAATATTTATCTTTTTGTGCTTGGCTTATTTAACTTAATATAATGTCCTCTAGCTTCATTCATATTGTTGCACATGATAGAATTTTCTTATTCTTCCTTTTTTGTGGCTGAATAGTATTCCACTGTGCATATATACTCCATTTTCTTCATTCAGTCACTCACTGACAGACACCTAGGTTGATTTTGAATGTTAGTTACTGTGAATAGTGCTGCAATAATCATGGGAGTACAAATACCTCTTTGACATATTCATTTCATTTGTTTGGATATATACCCCAAAGTGGAATTGCTGAGTCACATAGTAGTTCTATTTTTAATTTTTTGAGAAACTGCCATACAGTTTAACATAATGATTATAGTAATTTTCATTTCCACCAACAGTGTGCAAGGGTTCCCTTATCTCTACATCCTCACCAACACTTGTCATTTTTCATATTTTTGATAATAGTCGGTATTATAACAGGTATGAGGTGATATCTCGTTGTTACTTTAATTTGCATATCTCTGATGATTAATGATGTTGAGCAATTTTTCATAAAACTATTGGCCATTTGTATGTCTTTTTTGAGAAATCTCTACTGAAGTTCCTTGTATATTTTAATCAGATTGTTTTCTTACTATTGAACTGAACTCATATATATGTATATAAAATCCCCTTTACCAGATATATAGTTTGCAAACATATTCTCCCATTCCCCCATACTCTCTTGAGTATTTCCTTTGCTGTGTGTAAGGTTTTTAGTTTGATATAATTCTATTTATTTTTGCAGAGTCAAGATTTGAACTCAGGCACGTGGTTTTTTTAGAGTTGATGAGATTGACGACCAGCACAACTAAATTTTCATATATATAAAATTTAGGAAAACAGCCAATATGCTTAAGCAAGGTTTTGCCAAACATGTAAGTTATTTCTGAAAAGCTACACCCTTTCTCATCCCTCCATTTTGTTTATAATAAAACTGAGGGCAACAACTAGGTTTCTCTCATCCCTGAGTTACAATATAAGGCTAGTTTTATGACCAATAAATTCCTCATTCTAAGAATTGTAAAGGAATTAAGCATGAACCTCATAAGTTTATTAGACTTATAGACTATGAAAGTGGGCCTGAGGAGTAAGGAGACAAAATAGAATTCCCTAAGTATATTGTTAAAAACACTAGCTCAATAAGTTATCAAATGCTCATACACACCCTCACAAATAATATATACTATATCCCCCATAAACATAATAATTCCTTGGTGATTTTATAAAATTCTATAATAAAGAAAACTGTTTTAAACCTTTTGTTGTCTAAAAATGTTCTCAGATTCTCTACAGATGCTCCCGTTGAGTAGGATCTTGAGTTGTGGCAGGCTTTGCAATGTTTTTGCCAATTAAATATTATGAAAATGATGTTATGCAGCATCTGGGCCAGAACCCACAAGGTTTTTATCTTCTCCTCTCATCCTCTTGAACCCCTATAATACCAGATGCAAAAGTTGAGCTAGTCTCTCTGAGGGTGAGAGATCACACAGAAAGGGAGGCCCAGCTGTTAGACAGCATTAACCACCACACAGGGGAGTGAGGCCATCTTAGACCATCCAGCCACATCCAAGCCACCAGACAACTGTACCACACGAATGGCCATAGACAAGACCAGTGAGGAATTTCCCACCTGGCCCAGCCCAAGTTGCTGATTCACAGAATTTTGAGCAAATACACAATGTATTGTTTGACACCACTAAGTTTTGGGGCAGTTTGTTACACAGCAGTAGATAACTGATACAACTTACTTTCAACCATCACTCCTTGATATGGTTTAGATGTGTGTCCCCTCCAAACCTCATGTTGAAAAGTGATCCTTAATGTTGGAAGTGGGGCCTAATGGGAGGTATTGGGTCATGGCAGTGGGTCCTTCATGAATGGCTTCATGCCATCCCTTTGATTATGAGTGAGTTCCCTTTCTCTGAGTTCACAAGAGATCCAGTTGTTTAAAAGAATGTGGCACCTCCACCACTCTGTCTTGCTCCTGCTCTTGCTACATGACAGGCCTTCTCCCCCTTGGCCTTCTGCCATGTTTGTAAGATTCCTGAGGCCCATACCAGGAGCAGATGCCAGTGCAATGCTTCCTATACAGCCTGAAGAATGATGAAGATTTCAGCATTCTTCCCAGGACTACTTCATATTTAATAAGATACCTTCCTCAACGTACCAATTTTTTCTGAGCTCCACATGTTCCAAGTCATCTTTTTTTCACATTAGGAGCAAGGAGGGATATATATCTCATGTCTCCTTGTCTTTTTTTGTTTGTTTGTTTTTGCTTTGGCCAATAAAAAGCAGTGTCTCCAAGTTGAGAACAACTACTTTTCTAAGCTGTAGTTTTGTATCTTGTTGCAAATCCAAATTCTAAGCCTTTCAAGTCTTGCTCTGAAGCTTTAATCTTTTCCAAACATAAGGCTATTGCTTACAATGAATTTAACATGTTAACATCTCTGTAGCGTCACTGGCTGTAGACATCAGCAGAGCATGCATTCATCTAAATAATTTAATTTAAGAAAGCATTGGGCAAAACTCCACGTTCCGAAATGTCAGTCCTACCCCATGTAATTTCAATCATTGTATACTCATTCATTTGTATTTAAAACTTTGTCTTCTTTAAGCTTAATATAAAAATTCACTTACTTCTGGAAGGAATTAATCCTTGTCAACAAACACCTGGGTTAATATTTAATGGTTCCCCGAGAGCACAGGTTTATAGGAATAAGACATGGGGACAAGGAGATTACAAGACAGAGAAAATTTCATACATCCATGCCTAGGGAAATTTTGTAGGCAACTCAATTCCTCTTTATCCCACAGAAGTCACTTAAAAAGATAAGCTGATTTCTTCTAACACATAATTTCTTACAGGATCTTCCTCTCTTAACTCTAATATAATATCCTAAATTATCTCATGGCACACTAGTAAATATGCCCCAATCAGAAAATAGTTCTGAAATTTATTATATGAGATTTTCTTGATGCCACAGGTATGGAACTCTGTGGCCCAAACTACATCTGACCGCACATATTCTCTGTCATCAGAAAATGTATGCCATAAGTATATTCTAAGATCTTTATGTTCAGTACTATAAAATGTTTGACTGTATTGGACAGCACAAAATACTGAAAGGGAATTTAAGGGATATGAACTTGTAGTTTTAAAATATTTTCAACTACAACTTGGTGTTTAGGGAAGATTAGAGCAAAGCTTGGTACTAAATTTCCAAATAAGCTTGGATTTGGATTTCATACTAGAGACAGAAGTTCTCATGTCAGCCCAGGAGACGGAATAAAAACATTACTAAGGTTGGAAGCAAATCTTTTTGTAAAATTACAAATATGGGTGTAAAAAGGCAAATACAGTTTCTTCTTTAAAAGATTGGAGCTTTATATTGTTGCTTAAGACAATTGAGACAATATAAGAAAGGATTGTAAAATGTTCTAAGAGAAGGGCTGTGTGTTTACTCATGGAATGAATCAGCAAGTGGTTCTGCAGAGTTCACTGGGATACTTCATACTTCAAAGATTAATTGAGTTCTTGCTTTCCAGAATTCTCTATTCTCTTTCCTCTCCCTTTTCAAATGCTCCCTTTCAAAGCTCAACTGAAATTCTCTCTTCAGAATGAAGTCTTCTGTGAGCATTCCAGCCCATCCAGCTATGCTTCTCCCTTCAACTCAGACACTGTTTTGGCAGATTCTACTCTAAATTATTTTGTAAGTGTGGATATGTTCTTTAAGAATAAAGGTGCCTGGACATTTATTCTTAGGAACTGGACATTGTACGTGTGTGTGTGTGTGTGTGTGTGTGTTAGGAACTGGACATTGTACGTGTGTGTGTGTGT
>NC_045448.1:80108418-80137297 GCF_002776525.5 Piliocolobus tephrosceles | reverse complement strand
GTGTGTGTGTGTGTTAGGAACTGGACATTGTACGTGTGTGTGTGTGTTGTATTTTACCCACCATATATATTTGTGCTGTGACGTTATAACCACCTAACAGGTGCTTCCTGCCTACTGCACAAACAAAGTACATTCACAAAGGCCATGGCATTGCAGTAAAGAAAGAGTTTCATTGATGGAGATTGGCCATACCACATGGGAAACGGAATTATTATTCAAATCAATATCAAAGACTCTGAGGTTAGGGGTTTTTCAAAGGCAGTTTGAAGGGTAGGGGGATAGGGAACGGGGAGTGCTGATTGCTTGGTTTGGAGATGAAATCATAGGGAGTTGAAGCTGTCCTCTTGCACTGAGTCAATTCTGCATGGGCCCATGGGCGCAGTTGTGGATCACTGATAGAGCAAAAAACCTGAGAAGATACCTCAAAAGGCCAGTCTTGGGGTCTACGATGGTGATATTATCTGCAGGAAACATTGGGGAAGTTGCATGTCTTGTGACCTATGGAATAATGGCTGGCAATCTTTCATGTCTACACCTTATTTTATGGTGGGTAAAATACAACACACACATACGTACAATCTTTTATGTCTACACCTACTCCTCCTAGCCTGGTGGTCTCTCATTAGCTTTACAAAGGTGGTTGAGTTTTGGGGAAGGGCTTTGGGGTTGGTACTTAAACAATAAACTAAATGTCTCCCAAAGTAGCTTGACCTAAGCCTAGCAATAATTAAGGGAAGATAAAGGCAAGACAGGGATTGGTTAAATCAAATCCTTTCACGCTGTAATTTTCTCACGGTTATAATTTTTGCCAAGGTGGTCTCATAGTCTGTCCTGACCAAGGCATCAGATGGTGTGAGTTTAAGCCCCATCACTACCAAATAGCACCTATTTGACCTTTGACTAGCCACTTAGACTCTCAGCATCAGTATCTTTCTCCAGAGAATGGAGATGGAAGACTTTCTTTCTGCCATCATCCGCATATTGTGAAGATTAAAGAAGACATTGTGAATGAAATTGCATCATCAGTTATAAATAACTTCCATGAAGTGAGGTTCTGCTAGCACGTTTGGTACTCAAAAGTTAGTGACTGAAGGAATAATGGATAAATCTAAATGCTCTCTAGAGTTACACAGTATTATAAAGTATACAGTCACATTGAACAGGTTATGTTGAACAAGTAAGATTATTAATAAACATAGGTGATCAATGAGATGATTTATTAGCACATAGGTCATTAATGGCACAATTAGCACAATTAGGCATACCAGCCTAGGCAAGATAATTGGACTCTCTCCTTTGAAACTGCTGAAGGTCTCACTCCTTTTAAGAGCAGGAAGGTACACTAAGATACACTGACACTTATGCAGAAACAGCATCATGCCATAATAGAAACACTTTATGAATTAATATCTAGACCCAGACTGACTTCATGTTTCTTGCTCCATTCCTACTTGCTTGTGTTACTTACTAGCTCTGTGACCTTAGGCAATTTATTTTATCCATCACAGACTCAGTTTCTTATTTTAAAGAATAATTTTCAAAAAATATGTCATGCAAATACAAAAAGTATTTAACTCATTACTATCTTACTATCAGTAAGATAGTAATGGTAGTTCAAAGAGCATTGGAAAATTAGTTATATATAAAAATTAAGAATAATGAATTTAGTTAATAGCATATCGATATTGACTCACTGATTGTAAAAAAATATTACTACACTAATGCAAAGTGTTAGTTATTAGAGAAACTAGAGGGAATGCTGTATATAGGAGGAGAGGATGAGAAGGTATAGGGACACTCTCTGTATTTTCCACTAATTCTTTCTGTAAAGCCAAAACTGCTCAAAATAGTGTATTTAAAAAATAAAAATAATATGGTTTAAATAAAATTTTGAGTTTAAATATAAAATGTATAAATGTTCTACAGAGTAATAAATCCATATCTTTGGGGTTTTCTAGTAAAAAGAAATCCTTTGCATCTTTAACAGACAAAATGAACAAGTTAACATATAATTTCATAGTGCCAGAACTTTAATCAGTAATAAATAGCACAGTCAAAAACAGGTATATTCTCTTAGAAATAATCTTTAATGGCCTATTAAATAATGCCCCAGTATGACACTAGAAGGACATGACCCCACCCTTTGTCTTATTTTTCAATTTTGAATAAGGTTTTCTTAATTCTTTTGTTATTGTTGTTGTGATGATGATGTTTCCTCTGGGCTTTTCTATGTCCAGCATGTTGCAGGTTTCATCTTGAATTCTGACTTGACTTCTCATCTTTCTTCACACTCTTGGATGCTCCCCAGTCTAGTTATGAAATGGCCCTCACTTTGTTTTATCCTCTTGGCCTTGGCAACCCAAGAACCGTCCTCAGCTTCTGATTCTTCGCTGGGCTGTGCTCGGCCTAAGATATGACTCTGGGTCCCTGGAAACTGCTGAGTCAAAAGAGGGACAAGAGACAGCAAGAGCCTAGAATACAAAGAAATATAAAGAGCACCGTCTACTTTATTTACTAATTGCCCTGCTTCTGTCGCCTCCAGCACCTCTTCTTGCTCAGAAAACCTTCATGAAACAGGGGCTCAGTGCATAAACCAAATTTGGCTAGACCTGAGATTAGTTGGTCAATCATCTTACAAAAATCGAATTGTGCAAAATCCTGTCTTAGGAAGAATCAACGAGAAAGGCAAAAATAACATTGGACATGTGATAAAAGACAAAACCAACCATACCAGAAATGGACTAACGGCAGGCTAAGCTGCCTGAGTAAAAAGAGAAAATAACTGAGTTCTGGGCTCTGTGGTACAGTTAACAAACTGGTAGAGGATAGAACTTAAAGGTGTAGCTTTGAAATCCAAAATAAGTTTATGTCTTGATTTGACCAATTATTAGATATTAACCTGAACATGGACAATTTGCTTAATTTCTGTGCTTTAGTTTTCTCATAAGTAAAATGGAGACAATAGTAGTACCTATCTCAAAGAGTTGTTTTGAGGATTAAATGTGTTAATAAAGTAAAGCCCTTAGCCCTTAATAAATATTCAAACTATGTCAATAGCATTATCTTTGGTCTTTATAAACCATTTCTCCTTCCTGAGCCTTAGACCTCTAATCTATAGACCAAATATAACAATATGGTCTTGACTGGAACCCAATGAATGTGGTACGTTCCTCATAAGGTACCAGTTTCAAGTGAAAATCTGGGGCCAGAAGTGATGTCATTAAGTAACTAAACTGATAAGTAACTTCAAGTAGCATTTTATTTTACATAAAGATGAATGTCTTTTTGAGCAGATGCATGGAAATTTTACATTAATTTTAAAAAGGAAATGAGACACAATGGGATATTTAATAAGCAGTGCCCATTTAAAGATACGTCATCCCTTCCTTATCCCCTCCACTTCCCTAAGGAGGGTAGATTTGCTCTCTTTTACCCTTGGGAATATTTGTGTATGAGAGTATGAGATGCAATAGTTTATTAAAAGCTACTAAGTACTTAGCAAACATAAAGTGTTGCTAGATGCAGCATCATAAAGCAAAGAATGAGATATGACTAAATGTCACAGGTGAAGAATCAGTCCAAATTTTTCATAAGTGATGAGAGCTGTGAAATGGTAGCAACTTTGGAGGCAGAGGGAGACAAAAGAGCTTATGAGAGAGCTGAGATTTGAAGAAATATTGGGATAGGCTGTAAGAAAAAAAGTTACCCAAAATGGACCAGTAAAAACATACTATTCATATCCTCCTGTGATAATTGCTGGAGCCCCAAGTGTGATAGAGCTAATGAACTGTTTGGACAAGTTAAACCATGAGTTTTTGGTTTTGTTTTGTTTTCCCTCACATTGGTGGCTAATACCTTGATGACCTGGTGAATTAACAATTGCTGATCTCAAACCATACACTGTAAGGTCAAGCACAGTATGATAGATAATTTGCTTTGGTATCTGTTTATTTGTATTCAATTAGAAATTAGTATTGTCAAGCTCAGAAATGGGCTTGTCGATTCTTCCTAAGACAGGATTTTGCACAATTCAATTTTTGTAAAATGGGAATTTGATGGATATTTCTATAAAGTAATGTGATACAATCAGAATCTAAGAGGCATTACTCAGGCTCCAGGATGTTAGGAGAACACTAAATTGAGTAGCTATGAATGGAAAATATATATGTAATTTTTTATTACTCTGAGGCCATAGAGGCCAGTACTCTAGCAATCAGATTGGGTATAGGAAGTATAGAGCCCATAAGATTTTGGTCTTGGTAAGTTAAACAGTGAAGCTTGAGACCAGCCTGGTCAACATGTTGAAATCCCATCTCTACTAAAAATGCAAAAATCAGCCAGGCATGGGGGCGCACACCTGTAATCCCAGTTACTTGGGAGGCTGAGGCAGGAGAATCGCTTGAACCTGGGCGCCATTGCACTCCAGCCTGGGTGATGGAGTGAGACTCTGTCTCAAAAACAAACTAACAGTGAAGCTTATGCTTTCCTGTGCCACAGGTGTGCATTTCTACCCAGTGGTAGAATCTTTTTTTTCAACTTAAATTATTATCTAGGAGTTACTATCCCTGCTAGAGCAGTGGTTCTAAACCAGGGGGAATTTTGTCTCCCAAGGACATATATGGAAATATCTGAGCACAACTGGCACAACTAGAAGAGGGTGAGCTACTCACACCTAGTGTGTAGAACCCAGGCATGCTGCTAAACACCCTACAAAACACAGGGCAGCACTCCACAAAAATCTTATCCAGCCCCAAATGTCAATAATGTTGAAATTGACAAATGTATGCTAGAGGGAACAGTTTTCCACGGTTTCCTTCTCCCCAGACTTAGCTAGCACAGAACCAACAAAACAAAGTAAATAGCATACAACTTAGAGTAAAGAGCTCAAATAAAAAGAAAAGGGGGTACTATTCCCAGAATTTTTGAATTGGAAACCAGCCTTTCTCAGACTGTATTAAAAAGAAACAAAGTTTCTGCAGACTCTGGTAATAAAAGTTGCAAATAAAGTGAATGTTGAGCACATGTAAGGGATAATTACAATTTTCTACAAAGAATAAAGTACTTGTTATGTAAAAGTGATATCCCATGACAAACAAGTGTAAAGTAAGAACCACAGGAAAGATAAATCTGCAGAATTTAACAATGCAGTAAGAAGACACAAGATCAGCCAGATCATCATTAATTTTTTATGAGGCAGGAACTGAGAGTACACACTGCAGTTTTTTGTATTTTATGCTTACGTTCTCATAGATTTCCAAAGTTACTACTGTAAAAGATTAAAGATAGTTGCAAATTGTTTGACTCTCTTTCCTTGAAGAGATGGGCTCCATATCAACTTCACTTGAAATTGGGAGGCCTTTGTGATTGCTTGGCCAGTAGAATAGAGTTTCTGGGTCCAGGAGCTTTCACTTGCTATCTTTTGGAGGACTCTTTCTGAGAGTCCAGGGTGTCTCTGAAAAAAATCTAATGTACCCTGAAAATGCCATGCTATAAGAGTCACATGCAGGTACTTTGGTCAATAGCACCAGATGAGTCCAACCTTCCATCCATCCCCACCAAACTTGCAGACATGTAAGTAAAGCTGTCGTGGACATTCCAGACCATCCTATCTGCCCGCTGATACCACAGAGTGACCTTTGTAAACACCACATCAAAACAAATGGCCAGCTGAGTCCTGAATAAATTCCTGATCCAAAAAAAAGTGAGATATAATAAAATATTTGTTGTTTTAAGACATTAAGTTCTGAGGTATTTATTATGTAGTAATACATAAACAGAAAAATTCTGTTATTGTACTTATGAAATAGCATTTTAAAGAATTCCTCACTAGGTATTGATATATATGTAGATATAAAAATTGAATGGTCTCTGCCTGACCATGACAGATTCTTATGCTGAAAAGAAAACAGCAGATAAACATCCCACTTTATGGTTTGTTTATTTCAACTGAGGTGAGATTTAAGATTGCAGAATTATGGCATGGCTTGTGGCAAAAGGCACAGCTTTCAACTTAGAGATAAGGCTAATAAAACGGAATTAAGTTTCCACCAGGTATGGAAACACTGCCAGCTTAAATCAACTTGGTTTAGAATTGGTTGCCTCTTATGCAGACTAATCAGGATGCTTGTTAATTGGAAATATATCCTTTATTATTGTTCTTCAGAACTCTGTCTTTCCTACTTGGAAACTTTGTCAGATCTTGATTTGTTTATCTTTTACCTTGACCAAGAAAACCCACAAAAAAACAAGACAAATTAAAAAACCTATCTTTTAATGCTCTCCACTGCTTGTGATTTTACAAAAAAAAAAAAAAATCAGTTGTTTCTCTAGCTTGTTAGTACTGATGGGGAAAGATTGTACTCTAGGAGGTCAAGAGAGAGAGGAAGCCAATGCTAGATCATGGGCGGTGAGGGACTGGTTCAGCCAGAGAGGGAGAGTTGTGAGATCAACTGGGAATAATAGTTCTTTCCTACTTAGGCATGTCCTTTGCAATAACCCCATGCCTACGATATATTCTAGTTTGATCCACTAGAGATGTCCAAAATAAGTTTATTCAGAATTACGTTCTCTCTGAGTTTTCTCCAGAAAAGAAAACATTCTTATGTCCTGGAATTATTCTTCATGCCACTTCATATTCAAGTTTTCCCCTTCCAGAAAAATATTCTTTTTCAAGTATGAGGCCCATAATTGAACAGACCAGTACATAACGGAGCAGGATTGTCACCTTCACGTTCTCGATCATGATGCATCTTTCAATGAAGTGCAAGATGGCTTGGGCCTTTTATATAAAGGGCACATTGTTAATAGCTAATAAACAATAACAAAAGCTACCTTATACCTCTATACTATCTGTTATATCTGACCTCATCAGATATACAGGAACCTAAAAGAATATCTGAATAAGTCAGTCATTTGTTCTAAGCAACATTTCTGGAGGCCAAGTATCAGATAGAAAGGTATAATTAGATCAAACTCCAACCCTAGATACTCAGCTCTAGGAAAGACATCTAACTACTGCAAGCAAGAGGGTAGTTTGTTAAGCTTCTGATCCATGACAACTAGTGGGTCAAAAGATATACAAATGAATAATTTGAAAACAAATAGAATTAAGGTTCATGGATGTCCTAATTAGGCATGTCTAGTGGTAAGCATATTTTTATTTATTTAATGTAGGTATAATTTTTTAGAAATGAAAATGGATGGACGAATTAGTTAGCTTTAGTGGAATGTGAACTGTATAAATACAAGCAAGTCAGTATCCACACAGAATGAGAAACTCTTGCCTTAACATAGTGGGCAGCTGGTAGTAAAATAAAATCTTATTTTTCTTGTCAAGGTTTAGGCTGTTAGACAGAGGGGGGAAAAAGAAGAATAGACCTTTATTATCAGTGTGTATGTGTGTGTAAAGGCAATAAGAAATCCTGTTGCCGTTGCTTTCACTCTATGGTCAAACATGAAAGAAAAATTTTAAACGAAACTGTAAGTTAACCTGGCTAAGAGTGGATGATTAGCAGTGGATGATTCAAAGGCCCCAAAGGCTATTTAACTGGTAGGAAGTCACAGAAGACCAGTTTCTGCATGGACATGTGTGCACACACATTAACTGTTGGGTCTTCTTGCAATAGAAAATTCATGGATTCCATCATCATTATTTTAGTCCATTTGTGCTGCTGTAAGAAAATACCTCAGACTGGATAATTTATAAAGGACAGAAATTTATTTTCTTACATATTTGGAGGCTGAGAGTCCAAGATTATAGTACCATCGGGTTCAGTTGTCTGGTAAGGGCTGCTTTCTCTAGAGGGTGGAAATGCTATGTCCTCATCTGATGGAAGGCAGAAGGGCAAGTTAGAAAACTGCATAATCCCATTCACAAGAGAGGAACCCTCATGGCCTCATCACCTCTTAAAAGGCCCCACCTTTTATACTCTCACATTTCGCAACACCTGAATTTTGGATGGGCCACATTCAAACCACAGCAATCATGAATGCATATGCTCTTATACAAAAGGATTTGCTTGCATAATGATCTTCTTTATGAAATCTTACCTCATCTACAGAGTATTGTATTCTGAAAACCTAACACACTAATGTTGCTAAGAAAATCAAGAATAAAGATATTTACCTTTATTGATAGTCTTCATCGTATGTTTATAGCTTCTAATTGAAACTGTAGGTTTCCATTAAATGAATAACACATCTGTGGACTGACAACAGCATGTTAGCACAGAAAACACTAATGAGTAGGCTCTTTGATTGTATGGATGGGCTGTAAGTTATGTATATAAAAGTTGTAGGATTGGTGGCTTAACTACATAGTAAAACTAAAACTTTAAGTGCATGTTAAGGCTTTCAGTGTAATCAAATGTATCCAACAAGGCCACCATTCCCTGAAACATTTTGTGAAATATATTCATAAAATATTGCAGACTCTATGGAACAGCCTCAAGATACAGCAACTCTTTGGATGTGTCCCAAGCAAAGTCCTTGGAACTTATTTGAGTAAATATGATGGGTTATCAAACTGAGTCGTGATGCTTGGGGACAAAAACATAGGATGCAGATACTGAAGAGGAATTCTCAACATGACTAATTACCTGATTCTAAAGGCAGTTCAAAGAGAGATATTCAAAATATTTAAACAACGGTAACATTATTTGTGTAGGGCATGCTTTGATGGAGTAACAATTTATATGGTTACATTCTGATTTTTTCAAAAATTCTCATTATTTCTGAGTAGTCTCTTAATATGCTCCAGTTATAATAGCCAAAGCCTAATCCATACATCTCTATTTTTAAAATATTGTAGTGCCAGATGGCACAGATGACTAGGATCAAGCAGCATTTTAATTCATTAGACATGCATTAGAGAAAATATATACTCAGTGAATAAACCATTGCATTATCAGGCTTGATGCCAGTTTATGGATCTTTGCATCATGTAGAGTGTGGTACAATTATTTTCACATTCTGTTACCTGTAACATTACTTTATCTCTTTTGTTTCATTAAATAACAAATGTCTTAAGGTCTATATCTTTTGTAACTTTCCAACTTCATTCATTCAGATCAGTAAAATTTTATAGAGCAAGTGCTATCTGCCAGGCACTGTTCTGTTCCCCAGAGATATAGCAGTGAGATAGACAAGATTCTGCCTTTGAGAGATAAAATGTTACTGATTGCTTATTAGATTAAATATTAAGATTAATATGAAGTGCTATAATGTAAGTTTTCATTTAGCTGCATGTGATGTACACTTTCTCCTCCACAATGTAAAGGGTGAAGTTTATTTTGCACACCTCTCTCACAACCCATTGCCTTCCAAGAAAAGCACAGTGCCTTTTTTTTTTTTTTAACATGAAATGAAGATATAGATAATTCTGAGGACAAGTTGCAATAACACCTACTATAAGCAAATGAATACCGCAATGTCATATCATGAAAAGGGCAGTAAAAGAAATAAACATTGTTATTAAAGAGAATAATGGTGGGTGGTAACTATTTATTGCTCTGTATAAAATTTCACAGGAACGTAGAATTCCTGCACCTTGTTCTGGTAGTATCATCCTATCAGAAATTGGTTCTCAGCAGTGGTATTAATGGGAGGTTGTTGGTTTTGTGTGTGCATGTGTGTGTATGTGTGTGATTTCTCTTCAAAGGCTTGTAATATGTTACAAAAAAACTCATTAATTTCTTTCAATGCATTTTAATAACTTTTAATAAGCTTTATTCACTTCTGATTAACATTCTTCAAAATGAATCTACTCTATTCATGTATTTATCTAAACTGTATATGAATTTATTTTTCTTTCCATTCTCTAAAAGTTTCTGTGATCTGTGAAACCAACTGATCCTGAATCCTCCAGTCTCTAGGAACATTGTTTCTTTAATATTAAAAAAAATAATAATAAGTGTACTCAATCCTCCATCTCACTTCAGGGAATTGAGTCTCTTTTCCAAATTTTTTCATAATTTCCAGAGCATCTCACACTCCTGGTTGTCATCTTCCATTCATACTCTGAGGTCCAGCTCCTAGTGTATTTTTATTCATTTTCTGTCATCTTTTTACCGTGTCTCCAAACGGAACCTGTTCCAGGACGCATTGCTCTGTGTCTTCAAAAATAAAATCCATTTTAAATTCCTAAAGGAACTGATAATTTTGCTAACAAAACTTTACTACATACTTGAGAGGAAAATGAAGGGAAAATACAGAATAAGACTGTTCTATATCTGACATCATTTGTCTTAAATTCCATCAGCCTCATCCTGTCACTTTTCTAAGGCCCTGCCTTTCTGAGGCTCCCTTTCTCAAAACTTATCAAAACTCCTGAATGTCTTTGCTTTTTATAATATATAAGGTTTCCTTAAGGCAGATCTTTTTATTCTGTCTTCAAAACACCAAGGATCGTTTCATTTTAAGTCAGTCTCTTCATTTTTTTTTTTTAATGCAGAGCAGTTTAGCTCCCTTTGTGTTCCTTGATCCATAATTTCAATATTTTCCTCAAAGAGCAGTTTCCTTCTTGGTGTGAATTCTGTAGTTCTTTAGAATGTGAAAGCGGCAGCAGTTAATTACTTTCATTGTTTTAAACGATAGCTTTCTGCTACATGCTCAGTAAGGCTCTACTCACCCGTAGGTATTTTCTTCTAATGCTTCACGCTTGGAACAAAGATCAGAATGAGCAGAGAGTAAGCTGGAACATCTAGTAGTCACTGGGGACAGAAAGTGCTTGACAGGGTGAAAAGGGCAATTACAGATCCAGTTCAGATCAAGGAACCTCTATCCTGGGGCCACCGACTGGAAAGTGAAGGTGGAGGTGGTAGATACATTTGAGAAAGTACAATATTGAGACAGAAACATATAAAAAACAAAACAAAACCAAAAAAATAAATAAATAAACAGGCAAGCTTTGGGCAAATGAAGTTTACAGGTTCTATGGAAAGCACGCCTCAGTGTACAGTAGGTACACCCCAAGAAATGACAGCCATGAGGCTGCTGAAGAAGACATATCCAATAAATCTGTTTTTTAACGAGTTGGTAGATAGCTGTACCTCTATAGGGACTTTCAGCGCATATTAACAGTCCCAGTAGACATTACACTAACCCGTGGGTAGGTTAGAGTCAGGACTATCTCCAAGCCTGCTAGTTACTTGAGTGTGAGCAAATGAGAGACCCAGCCTCTCAGAGATCCCAGTGAGAAGAGGAGCTGATTGCAGAAGGCAGGATCAACCAGCTGGGAAGGGGCTAGGAAAGGGGCAAGGGCTGATTTCAGTAAACAAACTTCCTGTGATTTCCTTTCCTGCTCAAAGCACCTAATTGTTGCAGGTTACTTTTATTCAGGTCACTCCATGTCTCCTTGTTTATGTATTCTACCTATATTGACTATCAAGCTAGAACAACTAGCCAATTCTTCCAAATGTACATTTTAAGACATCAAAGAATATTTCATTGTGTACACAAATAAAACAAAGTAACAATATTGGATCTGTTAAGCAAAAAAATAGTGGGCTGGTGAACTTTTCTTTTCATCTTGAGATTTTCGGCAGAGCCTGATGTCCCCAGTTTTTAGGTCTATGACTATTGAAAACAATTCCTTAAATCTCAGTTTCCTTATCTGTAAAATGAGAATAGCAGCAGCATCTAACTCAGAAGGTTCTTGTTGAAAATAAATGAGATAACAAGAATAAACGTACGCTCAGCTCAGTGCTGATATGTAGTTTGAAGTCAATAAATATTACCTATTATTTTATCATTATTTTATCATATCACCTTTACGATGTTCATTTAATCTAACTAGACTTCCTTAGTCTTTCCTAGTGAACTCCTAGAAATTATAATTCATTCTGCAATGACACTAAGGACTCTAAATTAAACAGAGTAATAAAATATTCACCATAAATGAAACTATCCTTGTAAAACTCAAGAATATTAGGAAACCATCAAAGTGGATTTTATGCAGTAGGAAATACACAGATTTACATTGAATAAGAGTTTTCAAATGAAACTCCAAGGACAAATGTGGTTTTATTTGAGAGAAGGAACTGAGAAAAATAATTAAATAATAATCCAATAATAAAACTGAACCAGGAAAAAGAAAACAAGAGTATGTGAGGTTCCAGGAAGCTGGTATTAAAATTAACATCTTTTAATGATGTTCGTGTACCTTAAAATTATACCTAGCATCATTTAGTAAGCCAAGTCATCTTTATTTCTTTGCAGTATTAACATCTTTAATAGTTTTACTTACTAAAAGTGTTGTATCATTTTTAATCATTTTTCTCAAACAAATATGAGAGGAGAAAAGTCTGATTTTGCACTAAAGGAAACAGAAGTAGAGAAGGACAAGTGGCATAAGATGCTTCCCGGAGCTTGAGAGAAGCAAAAATCTCAAGCGCCAAGCCTGGGACATTATTAGCTCATGTTTTAATCCTATAAGTCATGGTCTCTGCCTCTCTGAGTGATGATCATTTAAACTACACCAAAAGGGCTATAATTCAGGCAGGTTGTCCAAATGCTCTTGCTTCAAAGGCCCAAGGGACAAAAGGAAAATAATTTTTCTGAAATTGGTATATATCACACATCAAGTCTTCTTATCATTGTCTAATCATTTACAAGCTCTCATTTTTCTAGGATTGGTAATTTTAGCTGGAGGAATCCCGGACAGTCAGTCAACATAAGAGAAAATGTGTTATAAATAGCTAGAAGGGCTGGCCTTAAGAGCACGCAAATGTAGCTAATGGTTTGAGTTGAAGACAGCACCTTCCAAAACCAAACAACAAAAAATTACGGAACAACCAACCAAAGCAACCAACATTTACCATTAGAAATCCACGTGCTTGTGTTATACTGAGCACCAACTACATGCTAAATACTCGTCTAGCCTTTTTGCATATATTATTTAATCCTCTTGTTCCTCTAAAGAAAATATTTTACTTCCATTTTATATATGGAGAACACAAGGCATGGAGAGTTTATTTGGCTTATGGGGGCTATAAAATCCTCCTAATATTGAAATGCCTAAGGAAGGTATTAATCTGCAGCTATTTCCTTAACTATCCCCATATATCTTCCCAAGGTTCAAAGAAAGACTGGTGGGTTCCAGGCAGAAAAAGGTATAAAGAAATTACTACATAAAGTCTTCATTATATTGTGTATGCTATTTTATTCAGGTCTTTGCATATTAAAATAGTAAATTAAAATTGTTGTACTTTATTACTATATTTTTTATCATTCATGCAAAGACTTCCATGTTTGTATTCCTGGTGGAAAGAAGGCCAAGCATTGCTGGAAGAATGAGGTTGTTACTGGTACTAACGACAGGAAACTAGAATTGTGAGGAGAGTCCTATGCAGTCAGGAGAGTGGATTGAGCCTCTTAAAAGCTGGACTTTGAGGAGTTCAGATGACCAGGTATACACTCCCTCATAGTCAGTTAAAAGTTATACTCACCACTTTATCCTAATGTAATTTATTGAACACCCTGTTTAGACACTGTTTTAGAGACTGGTAATGTTATTCTCTTATTTGATGTTCTTAAGAATTACAATTACTCTATGAGTTAGCCTAATGCAGGTAACACTGAGGCAGGAAAAGACCCAAAAGTTAGTAACATACAACAGCAAAGGTTGATTTTTGCTCATGCTATAGATCTAATGCAGATCAGCTGTGGCTCTGCTGTGCATTGCCTTTGTCCTGAAATCTAGACTAAAAGGGCACCTTTTGAATATAAATTGCAAAGGAAAAAGAGACACAGAAAACCATTTGCTCTTAAAACTTGTCAGACATAACACGTATTACTCCTGCCCACATTTCATTGACCAAATAAGTTCGATAGTCACTCCTAAGTTCAGTAGGCTGGAAAAATATAATCCTCCTGCAGGGAGGACAGAGTAGAAAAATGGAATATATGGCTATCAGAAATGCAATCTACAGTGCACTATTTAGCCACCAAATAGTTAGTTCTCTCTCTCACCCATAGGCAGAACATACCTCCTTCCCTGAAGAGGCAACTCAAAAGTCCTATTCAGTAATTGTTCTTAGCTTAAAGGTCAGACATTTAGGTGCTGCAAATTTTTTTCACCATAGGCCTGTATGTTGCTCCTCCTGTGAAATATAAGATGTTATCCTTCCTCACATACTCGATATGCAATTGTGGAACAAAAAGCAAAAATAACTGCAACAAAATCTCTCGTGAGGAAATATAAAAAATACAAGGCACAAAGAAGTCACTGGTTCACAGAAATCCTACAGTACTACTGGAAAGATATTATAGGGGACTTCCAACATGGAGATGAGGAAGGTTCTTGATTGGTCCTGATGCCATATTTTCATGTTTTTATTTTTGTTAACAGCAGCCCCCAACTTCTCATACAAATTAATCAGTAGCACAGGCTGGTTTTTTCCCCCCTCTGGTGATACATTTCTTCAAAAGCTCCAAAGATGGCTTATAATACTAGGATGGAACGACAAGTATTTCCAAAGTACGATTATGATAAACCACAACTACAATACAGTATGTATGGTTATTTAATGGCTGAGAACATGGTAGCTCCAAGTAGTCAACTTCCTCATTCAAGGCTAGATACCCAGAACCAGGATTCCAACTCAAGTTGACCTAAATCCAAAATCTATGTACATTTCACTACATGATGCTTCAGCTATATGGAGAGGGTACTTTAACAATGCTATTTGGAATTATCTAGATTTATGTTATTCCTTATTTTTCTTCTAGTTTTTGGTGATGCGTTGTTTCAATTATTCAGTCTTACCTTAGTTACTAGTTACCCATTTTTGGCCCAGAGCATTAAAGCAAGTGCTGCATCCTCCCCAAGGGGAGGAAGTTGGAAGTGCTGATCAGTGAGATACCACAGGGCAAAATCTGGGAAAGTTTCACATTTAAAGATCAGCTACCCCCCCCCCCCCACTAGATTCCCATTTTAGCTTTAGAGATCTGTGAGTTTATTTCCACTTTGGAAGGCTGTGGTATTGCCAGGAAGGAATCAAAGAGAAACTTATTCTCTGTCTCAATTTTATCAAAGGCCAGCTCTGATACTCATTCAAAGGTTTTTTGCACTTTCATCTACTCCCCAATAACAAAGGCTCTCTTTTGACCAATTTAAACTTTAACAGAATATTATATTACTATTCAAATGGGACTCTAGCCAAGCCTAATTTGTCTATGGCAAACAAATGGCAAAGTTGGATAAAGACAGCCTGGGCTGTCCCTGTTTGTCAGCGAGGTTGTTTTCAAATAGCAACTGGAGTAAATGCTTTAGCCGCAGCTTACACAGAAGCCAGTGCCAGCATGTGGTGCGAGGGAAATGAAGCCAGCTTTCAGGAGATTGTTCCAATGGCTGGAGTCCATCCCCTGTTCACAGCTCACTCCCCTCAGCCTGATGTTCTCATAGAACGTTACACTTGCTTCTCACTTTGATAGTATTTTCAAATCTAGAAACACTTTCAAATCATTGTTTTGAAAAAGGAATGAGTCCCTAGTGGATCAAATTTCGGGGGGAACAGGGACAAGTCAGAAACAAACTACTCCTGAGCTCCACATGGACAATTCACTCATGGGATTAGGACAAAAATTTTAGTTGCAGCAGGTCAGATTTCAGACAAGGACTCCCTCCAAGATTAGTGCTGCTGGGTGTGCTTGTGCCTAACAGAGAAAGCTGATTAGATGCTCTTGTTTCTTGATGCTTTGCTTGTTTTTAAAAATACTTATAAACACCAGGCCTAGGGTAATAAGTCTCTCCTATGAAAATGTTTCAGTGTTATGAGATGAAATTTATACTCTTGTGGCTTGTATTCAGTCCTCTGTACTGGAAAATTATTTGCCAAAGATGAGCTCACTGTATGTCTTTGAGGAAAAAAACAAAAAAACAAAAAACTCTTGTCCTAAGAAGAAAACATAAATTGATGCCAGGACAAAGGAAACTTGTAACCAGAAAACTTGTAATATGATTGGGAAAACAAACAAAACAATTTAGAAATACATCTACAAGAGACAACGGGAAAAAAAATTGTGAAACCAAAAAGTCATGTCCATTTTAAATTCCATAAATACAAGAGCTGTGACAATTCATTCATCAGGATTTCGCACAGGACTTGGCACATAATAGGTGATCATGAAATATTTGTTGAAAAGTGAATGATTGCTAAAGAAGCCAAGCACTAGAATAAAGAGCACATATTTTTCATTAAGCCAGTGTTTTTTAGAGGGGTGGTTCTTAAAAGAATAAGAGAGGTTTAAGGCCCGGCACAGCAGCTCATACCTGTAATCCCAGCATTTTGGGAGACCAAGGCAGGTGGCTCATTTGAGCCCAGGATTTCAAGACTAGCCTGGCCAACATGGCAAAACCTATTTCTACAAATAATAATAATAATAATATTCCTGCAGGGTGGTGCATTCCTGTAGTTCCAGCTTCTTGAGAGACTGAGGTAAGAGGATCACCTGAACCTGGGAAGTCAAGGTTGCGGTGAGCTATAATCATCATCACTACACTCCAGCCTAGGAAACAGAGCGAGACTCTGTCTCAAAAAAAAAAAAAAAAAAAGAAGGAGGAGGAGGAGAAGAAAAATAAGAGAGGCTTAATAGTGGATAGAATGAAAAAGGAGAGAACATTCTAGACAGAAAATTGGAATTTGGAATTTGTAAATGTTCAGAGGATGAAAATGTTCACAGGAAACACAAAAGATAATCTCGCTGGAGTTCAAAGGAGGAAGTCCAAGCTCCCTTGCTTGATCAATATTGTTCCTAATGCCAATGGACACCAGCTGAGTCTGGTCCTGCAGGAATGGAGTCAGTCCATGTGAGAGTTCCACAGGGCTGAGGCTGGAGGGGCAAGGTCTATCCAGAGCTCTGGGTGACGCCAAATTCAAAAAGGGGTGAGGATGTCAAAGCAGAGCAAAGGAACAAAGCTCATAAGCCTAGGTCCAGTCAGGTCATCAAACAAGAGAGGATCTACCTCTGGTGAGCACCAGAATACATAGAGACTGGAAGGGAGATGAGTGAGAAACGGGCAGCGGTGCTGGGCTAATACTTCACCCACTTTCCTGGGTTCTCTCCTGCATGGTGGCAAGGGGAGCTGTCTGAATCTAGACAGACCAAGATGGAGCAGGTATCTTTCTTCCAGTCCTGCCCCACATTTGTTTCTGTAGGTTTTCCAAGTAGAAATCTCTCCACATACTGGAATTTTCTTGAAAACCGTAACCATTCTTTCATCCCTACTGCCCTCAATGAAACCAAATTCTGTAACTAACCATAGTGCCTACATTCTACTTGCATTTTCCTTCTCATCTCAGATCACCAAGACAGGACATGAAGATGTGGGGAGGTAGTCTGAGTCTTGGTTGACTGGGCCCAGGAGAGACCATGAAAGGTGCATTAGATTTTTGGCGGTGGGGGAGAAGTATGTTTGTATTAGAAGCTACAATGTTAAAATACCTGCATGAGGTCACAGATCCCAGATTGCATTCCTTTTGTTTTCCTCACTGTTGAATAGTCATGGTCTTAAGGAAGTGGAATCATATGGCCTCCTTAATGCTCAGAGTGCAGAGTGTGCATTATATTCTTGTTTTGTGTGCACTGGGGCGTGTCCTCAGTGTCCAGTTTGGTGTCCCACCACTTCTTCAAACCTCTGTTAGATGCCAGGAAAATAAAATTGAGTGAATTCAACTCACAGCCCCAGGCCACACTGCAGAAATGGGCCCCAAATGGTACCTTGCTCCACTCAAGTTGCTGTGTGAGGAGATAAACCTGAGAAAGGTACTCTAACTTATTGCTTGGGAAATTCATGATTCTGGGTTATCCCTCTCAGATGAAAACTCAATTGCAAAAGG
The DNA here is from genome assembly GCF_002776525.5 of Piliocolobus tephrosceles. Lineage (NCBI taxonomy): Eukaryota > Metazoa > Chordata > Mammalia > Primates > Cercopithecidae > Piliocolobus > Piliocolobus tephrosceles. The sequence goes on along the minus strand of NC_045448.1, from coordinate 80,119,460 downwards.
CAGCACTCCCTAAAGCTCTCCTTTCCCCCACAAAATATAAGAAATATAACATGACACTTCCACGTGAGCCTGGCTTTCACTGATAGCAACAAATACAGCAAGAAGCTGGCGTCTAGGGCAGCACCCAGGAAGTATGCTAGAGAGCGTAGGCAGCAGTGAAGGAGGTGAGGTCTTCACTCAGGCCTCGACTTGTGCCTGGGTAGCATAGATCACTGCTAGCCTCATCCAAGTGAACTGAGAACATAATCACTAATGCTCATTTCATGATTTATGTACTTGAGCAGAACATTTCTTAGATACCAAGGTTAATACCTACTCAACTAAGCTTGGGGAGGGGATGCAGCTAGACTAGAAACTCTGGATAAGTAGTTCCCTCACTCTTACATACATCAAAATCACCTGTGTCTACAAAACAACACGGGTTCCTGATCACTGCCAAAGAGCTTCTGGTTTGGTCTGGGGCAGAAGCAGGAATCTACATTTTTAACAGGCACCACAGGCTTTTCTGATACAGTTAGCATAACCTCAAAATTGAGCAACACTGATCAGGGATATTAAAGATGATGCTACTTTCTACCTGCAGTGAACCAAAAGGGTAGAACTTGGGAGATGTAATCAGGAAGCCATAGTGGATCATCAAACAGGAGGAGGACAAATGGTGTGACTCAAAGTTCAAAGCAAGTGATTGGAAATGATTTGGAAGCAGTCACAAGACAAATAGATGGAGCAGGTAAGCTGGTCCCTGAGGCCAGGGCTGGTGTCTCTAGTGGCTGGCTATCACTCACTTTGGCTGACTTTGCCAGGCTAAATGTGCTGGGGAGGCTGGTTGTGTTTAAAGCAGGTGTTCACAATCTAGGCATACATTGAAATTACCTGGAGACTTTAAAAACACTGGATCCCACACCTAGAGATTCTGATTTCATTGGTCTGGGGTCTGTTCTGGGCAGACAGATTTTCAAAATCTCATGAGGTTCTTATGTGTAGTCAAGCTCTGGTTTAAAGAATCAGTAACAGCAGGAGTACCTCGATTAAATATTCTCTTTTTTTTTGAGACCGAGTCTTGCTCTGTCACCAGGCTGGAGTGCAGTGGCATGTTGCCCAGGCTGGAGTGCAGTGGTGTGATCTCAGCTCACTGCAAGTTCTGCCTCCCAGGTTCACATCAATCCCCTGCCTCAGTCTCCCAAGTAGCTGGGACTACAGGCGCCCGCCACCATGGCTGGCTAATTTTTTGTATTTTTAGTAGAGATGGGGGTTTCACCGTGTTGACTAGGATGGTCTCAATCTTCTGACCTCGTGATCTGCCCTCCTTGGCCTCCCAAAGTGCTGGGATTACAGGTATGAGCCACCATGCCCAGCCCGATTAAATATTCTTAAGGAGGGCTGGGTGCAATGGCTCACACCTGTAAACCCAGCACTTTGGGAGGCTGAGGTGGGTGGATCACCTGAGGTCAGGAGTTTGAGACTAGCCTGCCCAACATGGTGAAAACCTGTCTCTACTAAAAATACAAAAAGTAGCTGGGTATGGTGGTGCGTACCTCTAATCCCAACTACTTGGGAGGCTGAGGCAGGAGAATTGCTTGAAACGGGGAGGCAGAGGTTGCAATGAGCCATGACTGAGCCATTGTACTCCAGCCTAGGCAACAAGAGTGAAACTGTCTCAAAAAAAATTTTATATCTATCTATCTAGCTATATACACACACACACACACACACGTATATATATTTATATGTATATTATATGTATATTCTTCAGGAGAACTTCTCAAACTGTAATATGCACACAGTTCAACTGGAAATCTTGTCAAAATTCAGATTCCTTCTGAGCCAGCCTGGCATGAGGCCTGAAATTCTGCATTCCTCACAGCTCTCAGGTGCTGTCGATGCTGCTGGCCCACACACCACATTTTGAGTAGCAAGGATCAGGAAAGCCACATTCTCTCACTCCAATCCAGCAGTGGAAACTTGTTAGAAATGCAGTTCTCAGGTTTCATCCTACAACTATCATAAACCTTGGAGGTGCCTCTGCTTTTGGCCAAGCCCTGCAGGCGGTTCTCATGCTCTCTCAGGTTTCAGTGCCTCTGCTCTGCTCCACAACATAACTGTGTGTCGTTATTTCACCAGCCCAGCTAGGTCAGGAGCACTTCCTTCTCTAAATGTGACTGGATCTCTCCCAATGGGGTGTCTAGGATTTTAAAAGGGAAGCATCTCACTCTCTTTTTCATCTTGACAATTAAAAGGCCATTATTCTCACATTACCCCTAAATGGTAATGAATCTAACTCACTGCTCTTTGTTCCAGCGCTGAACCACGCAAGCTCCATAAAATGAGGGGGTGGTCACGCTCTCCAGGGTCCTTTCTGTTTCTGACAGACTGTGATTCCACCACTCTCCAACTAGAGAGGCTGTGCTGGTTTCTATGCCTTTGTCCCTGGACTCCAATCAGCCTCCCGTGCTGTATTGTTGCTATTGTTATGCCCTGTTTTAAAAAAAGAGGAGAGGGTCAAAGGCAGCAGCAAACCTCAGATGCTGGGCAGCAGTCACTCATTCTTGCAAAGTCAGTAACCCCTAGCAGCAGGGTCTGGCTTACAATGCATGGAGACGCAGAGGCGGAAGGCTGCAAAGAAGCCTGGATTTCTTGTGGGACCCTGGCTGGCTGGAATTACCCCAAAGCTCTAGGCATAAGTGTGGGGGAGTCCCTGTGAAGCTTCTTTTCCAGCTCCTTGGCATTTATTACACACTATGAACTCTGTCTTTCAACCGTGAGTGTTAGAAATGGCCCACCTAGAATGTACACAGCCCTGTGAGGCTGGGTAATCTAGCCATCCCAGTTTGCCAGAGATGGCCTCCTTTTTAACACTGAAAGTCCTATGAAAGAGCAACATCTCCATTACTGGAAAATAGGATGGTTGGCCACTCTAGATGAGGGATTTTTTAATGTCATTAGTGGTCTGGATAATTCTTTGTTATGAAGGCCTGCCCTGTGTTTTGTAAAAAGTTTAGTAACATCCTTGGCCTCTACGCACTAGATGCCAGTAGGACTGCCCAGTTGAGACAACCAAAAGTGTCTCCTGACATTGCCAAAGTCCCCTCAGAGACAAAGTCACTCCCAGTTGACAGCCCCCGTCCTAGATATATGTGGCTGTGTAGTCTGAAACCTCACCTAGGCCAGCACTCCTCAAATGTTAATGTGCATGAGAATGACTTGGCATTTGAACAGACATTTCTCCAAAGAATACAAACAAATGGGCAGAAAATACATGAAAAGATGCTCAGTATCATTTTTCATTAGGGAAATATAAATTAAAACAAAAATGACATACCACTTCACATGCACTGGGGATGACTAAAATAAAAAAGATGGGCAATAATAACTATTGGCAAGGATGTGAAGAAACTGGAACCCTTATAGGTTGCTAGTGGGATTGTTAACTAGTGCATCCACTTTGGAAAATAGTTTGAGAGATCCTCAAAAGGTTAAAGACAGAAGCATCATACGACTCAGTGATCATGCTCCTAGCTATAAACAAGAGAATTAAAAATATGTGTCCACACAAAAGCCAGTGTACAAATGTTCACAGCAGCATTATTCACAACAACTAAAAGGTGAAAACAATCCACTGTCCATCAACTGACAAAAAGATGCACAAATGCAATCTATTCATTGAACGCAGTATTTTTTAGGCATATAAAGAAATGAAGCACCGATACATGTTGCAACATGGGTAAACCTTTTAAACATTTGGCTAAACGAAAGAGCCAGTCACAAAAGCACCCATATTGTATGATTTCATTTCTGTGAAATGTTCAAAATAGGCAAATCCATAGAAACAGAAAGTGAATTTGTGGTTTCTAAGGACTAAGAAGACAGGAGAATGGTGTCTGACTGCTCATAGGTACAGAGTTTATTTTGGGAGTAATGAAAGTATTCTAAAATTTGATAGTGGTGATGGTTGCACACTTCTATAAATATACTAAAAACCAATGAATTGTACACTTTGAATGGGTAGATTGTATGACACGTGAATTATATCTTAATAAAATTGTTGTTTGAAAATAAAAGGATCATTTTGGGATCTTGTTAAAAATGCAGATTCAGATTCAGTAAGTCTGGGGTGGGGCCTGATATTCTGAGTAATGCATTGGGAAAAGCAAAACTCTAGAACAAGAGTTCTTTCAGTGTGTTTCCTGACCAGCAGCATTAGAATCACCTGTGAGCTTGTCAGAAATGCAAATTTTCTGACTCCACCCCAGACCTACTAAATCCAAAATTCTGGAAGTTGGGTGGGGCAATATGTTTTAACAAGCTCCCTTGGTAATTTGGAAGCATGCTGTTGTTGGAGAACCACTGCCTAGGCTGTCCTCATCCTGAATGACTCTTTCCCTTGCAGGGAAACATGCAAGGGTAAACTATTTGATTTTTAATAATAAAAAATAATATTGTTTAAATCATTAAGTTTCATTATAAGGCATATTACTTTAAAGAAATGAGCCGCATAGCTGAAGAAAGTTGATATAAAAGTGTGTTATCCCTGGATCTTGGTGGCCCCAGGACGTTTTGTTTATTATGTTTCTTACGATTCTATTAAGAGTTAAAATAACCTTGCTTTAGAAGTGCCAGAAAACACAAATGACCTCTTCTTTGCATATTGGTATATGTGTTCTAACATTATACATGTGGTATCCACTTATGATTTGCTAGTTGAAATGAAGAAGGAAAAGGAAGTGGATAAGTCAGTAATGTAGAAAGGAAGGGGAAAGAAAAATTTTTGAGAGAAGAATCTGGGATACATTTCCAGCTCTGAAACCAGTGTGCTGGAGGGTATTCTGTCTTGGCCGTTGTTGTGTGGCAACTCAGTATTTGGCCCTCTGGTAAAAGGAAAGGAGAATCCTTATTTTTAATGCTAGGTACACTGCTATTTTTATTATAAACAAAAATAGATATGCTGTGTTTGCTTGTTTGTTGTTTGTCTGTTTTCTGAGGGAAGATTGAGACCATAATACAAAGACCTAGTCCTTAGGGACTCATTTCTAGAGCTGAATACACCTGGCAACTCAATAACAGTCATCCATATACCTAAGTGCCCTCACTGTCTGAGAGAGACATGCACTTCATTAAGCCATCCTGAGTTCTTCATTCACTAAAGAGCTTTCTCCTAGTCTGAAGGGTGAATCTGCTCCCCCTGAATCTCTAATTTATTGCCAGAAGAAGGATTTTAGCCTCGGGAAGACTCAGCTCCCTGTGCTGATCATTGACTGACAGCCCCAGGAATCAAGTAGAACACCATAAAGCGTACTCAATTGCCGCTGTCATCCAGTTTCACGGCTTGTCTGCCTCTGCTATCCTTGATGCTCTCCACAGAGCACCCAACACAGTAGCATTCATGTTTTCCACTTTGCCAAAACACAAACTCCATCATTTAATTCATTCAGACAATTTTTCCAAGTTGTGGCAAGGAGTAGTTCAGTGCCAAGCAAAGTTCTTCTTAGAATCATCTCGGAGAGAAAGTTCTATCAAGGAACTGACTGTTACAAAGATATTCCCACCCCCAGAATGGAGCAGTTTCACTTCCTTAGCAACTGCTTTCTTGTCCAATGAACTGAACTAATTTAAATACAAGTATTAGATTGTCCCATACAAGGAATGTACGTTCCTGCTTCTCCTGTTCATGAGGCATCCCTCTCCTCCTTTCAACTATGACTATACTTTTCTTTCAGAAATGGTATCAAATTAAACTTTTCTAGTTAGCCAATATCACCTTTACAACTGAAGACATTTCAATGATTGTTGTATTTTTATGGTTTCATGCAGAGTGTGATATGTTTTCAAATTATTAACATATCTGAACTCCTAATTGCCTCCTCTCTCTCTCCACCATATACATACCTCCACCTCAATGAATGATGCCATCATATACCCAGGGACTGAAGCATAACACCTAGGAAACATTTTCTGATTTTTCCTTTTATATCATTCAAACCACCAGGAAGTCCCTACTTGCAAATATATTTTTGATTTGTCCCTTCTCATTCCACAGCCACCACAATCTCTTTTCTGGATATTTTCAATAAGCTGCTATGCAGTCACCCTGATTCTGCCTACATTTAATTCATTCTGTACACAAACAGTGAGCGGTTTTAAACTTTTAAAATGTATATCAGACACCCTTTCCCCCTGTTAAAACTTTTCATGGCTTTTCATTGTACTTGGAATAAAACTCGAAATCTTACCTTGACTACAAGACACATGCAAACTGTCTCCAGCCTCTACCCCTCCCTATAATTATTGGTGCTAACATCACACTGATCTTTCTGTTTCTAGAACAAGTCAAATGTTGTCTATAAAGTCTTTACCTTTGCTAAACCATCTCCATAAAATACCATTCCCATAGTTTTCACATGACTTTTCTTTCCAAGTTCAGCCTATATTCACTCCTTTAGAGGAGTTCTTTGTGACTAATTAGCTATTGGTTTTTCTCTATCATATCGCACAGTTTTTCTTTTAGTATGTTATCACAATCTGTAATTGTTTTAAGTATTTATTTGTTTATTATCTATTTCCCTGACATTTATATATGCTCCAGAAAGGAAGAAATTTCTTAATGTATTTTATTATTTTATCCAACAATTAGCACAAATAGTAGTATAAAATCAGGTCTCAATAAATACATGTTTAATAGATGAATCAGCATGTATGTTTTTGTTTCCCATAAACTCTTGAAGAATAGGAGCTGATCTATTAAAGTATGAATAGTCCACTTGCCATATACAAACACATGCTAATTAATAAAATGACATAAGGACCTCTAGTTGAAGTTGTCTAGGCAATAACGCAGAGCCTATTTCTGAAAGCTAACCATGTTTCTTTGCTCTGCTTTTCTCCATTTTTGAAATTTGGCATGAAGATATGTGTTCTGTTGTTACAAAATGGCTTCCAGTCTTTTTTGAGAAATTAAGAATTAGCCTTTCTAAATCCTTCCTTATCTGTCCATGGGGTTAAACTGAATTAAGTATTATTATCACATACTTTGAAAAGGGATCCAGAGCCTATTTGTTAGATGCAGTATGAAAATATCACCAATTCCTTTCCTTTTTACCATGATTATTAGGTGGGAGATTCAAAATGAACATTATCCTCAGGTTAATCATGGCCAGCTTTATGTGAAATGACAACAAATATACTGGGACCCCATTGATTACTTTGTTTCTATGAGGCATACTGTAAGAGGTTGCATTCAAAGCAGAGTGGTAGTGACTACTGTCAGGCTTGGCCTTCCTGAAGTACTCCCTGATTACCTCTCACATAACTCCTACCTCTACCTCACACATGTTTACGCTTCTGATCATCAAAAACTGGCACAACTCTTCACTGATCCTTCTTCCTGAGGATTAATATGCCAGAAGTGAGGCTTTAACAATTTCTGGTGTATGTCACCCTAAGATACTGATGGAGAGTTGGGGGAAGAATATATATTCTATTGACTCATCTCTAATTTGTGTAATAATCACAATTCTCCAGAGAAACAGAACAAATAGAATATATAAAGATAAAAACTAAGAGATGTATCATGAAGAATTCTGACAAAATTAGGGAGGCTGAGAAGTTCCACGATCTGCTATCTGCAAACTGGAGACCTAAGGAACCTGTTGGGGTAGTGCTAGCCCAAGCCCAAAAGCCTAAGAATCAGGGGAGTCTATGTTGTGAGTCTAGTCCAAGTCCCAAGACCCAAGAACCAACAGAACTGATGTCCAAGGGCAGGAGAAGATGAATGTCCCAGCTCAAGAAGAGAGAGATAATTTGCCCTTCCTCTACCTTTTTTTTTTTCTGGCTCTCAGCAATTGGATGATGTCCACTCACATTGGTGAGAGTGATCTTCTTTACTCAGTCTACAGATTCAAATCTAATCTTATCTGGAAACACCCTCATAGACACATCCAGAGATAATGTTTAACCAGTTGTCTGGGCATCCCTTAGCCCAGTCAAGTTGACACGTGGAATCATCACAAGTAGAAAGAGAGAATTTTACTAACCATAGAATTCAAAACCTTCTCTGACACAATTGAGTTGTCTAACATGGTTATTTTCAGACTAGTAATACATTTTAAGAAAAAAAAAAAAAACATACTTGCTATTTAAAACCTAAACATGCTGTGGTGGGCAGTTTCTGACCTGGCTGTAATGACTCCAACATCCTGATATTATGTAAGGCTTTCTGTAATCCATTCCCTTAAGTACCGAAGAAGTGATAAAATTTCACTTCCATGTTAGGATTACAAAAGATGTTAGTTTTATCTTGTTTTTATACATATACACACACATTCTCTCTCTGGCCCTTCTCACATGTTTCCTCTGATAAAGCAAGCTGAAGAGGCTCATGTGGCAATAAATTTTGGATGACAACAACCAGTGAAGAACCGAGGTTCTCTGTCCACCAGCTCTCAAGGAATAAAAATGAGTGAGCTTAGAAGCTGATCTCTCTACAGTTGAGCCTTCAGATGATACCATAACCCTAGCCAAAATCTTGTTTTCATCCTGGTGAGAGATTCTAACACAGAGGACCCAGACAAGCTGTGCTCCCACAAAATGATGAGATGATAAGCATGTGCTATTTTAAGCATGTAAATTTTGGAGTAAGTGGTCCCACCATAATAGATAATAGTGTATATAAATAGTATGATATTTGACTTTTTTCCCAAGGAGGAAAAAGAATACAAATATTCTATAGCAAAATTTCAAACATGGTTACATAACCACAAATAAAAACTGAAGAAATATTTTATATTAATATGTCCAATTCAAGGACTCAAGTAGAATTGTCATGTAAGGATGGAGTGGAGCATAATAGGTAGCAGACACAAGAAGAGAAGTAGCGAGAAAGCCTTACCTCCCCTTGGGTAATCACTAGGTACTAGCGGATACTCTGTAGCTATTATTTTCCTTTCTGCTTCTGTCTGCCTTTCCTGCCCCGCCTCTCCACCCTATCCCCTATCTTATGAATCCCCGTGTGGTTTTTGAGCAGTTTTTTTTTTCCTTCTCTGATTGGCCTTAGTGACCTTTTGTTTCCCAGGTACTCAAAATGTATATATGGGTCAAACGATGGGGTTGTGTACACATCGTCTGCAATTTGGTACAAATGAGGTTGAGAGGAGCATGAATGTCTCTGCAAAGAGGAGAAAGGGAATTAGGTCACTACTTGCATATTCATGATTAAAGTTATGTTAGTTGTTAGTCACTTTTGCTTACCCCTGCGTTGGAATGGTTGTGTTAGAAAAATGGAAGAAATTATTCCTTCCCTAAAATGAATTAGTTTGCTGATTTTTGTACCCTGGAAGAAGGGACTGAAAAAAAGAAGTTGAAGCTGCCTCAATTATTCTCAAAAGTCAATTAGAAGTATGGTACAATACTATTGGGGCAATCTAAGACATACACTTTGCCAAATAAAGGGGTAAATTGGTTTTGAGGATGCTAGACAGGCAGGGTTGAAAACTAAATCCAAAAGCTTGGGGCTTTGTGTCACTTCAATTTCCACCATTATTTTTTGATACATTTTTTTCCTCAATGCTTTATGGAGAGTAAGGAGTTTCCAAATAACCTGAACTAAAAGTCAGAAGATTTTCGACTTACAAAGAACACAAGGACTTTGCCAAGGAGCCTGGCTTTTCAAAGACTGGGTCAATTTTCAAGACACATTGTCCTCAAAGTAGAAAAATCAAAAGGACCCACGTTTCACAGAGTTCTGATCTCTGCTCTGATATTGATTTGTTACATGGCCTAGGGCCAGATGTTGAACCTCCCATAGTTTCTTCTCCTTCTTATCTGTGAAACAGAGATGAAAATTCTGAGCCTCAAAGTGATTTGGTGGAAATTAAATAATAGCATAAAGCCTTTTGAAAGGGTGAAGTGATAAATGTTTCCTTTTGACTTCTTTCAGATGTTATGAAATTTTCCATTTAAGTGAAGATTAACTTCAAACACATCACACTTCGGTTTTGACCTAATCACCTGTTGATTGGTGGTTCTAAACTATTAATTGTGGGATGTCTAAAACAGCAAATGTGAGTGGATACACTGCAAGCTCCTATCCAGAGTAGCCTAGAATAAAACCTTGCCCATGATTGTACCTGTCCCCATAGCCCCTTTCACAAGTCCTGTGTGCACAGGCAGATATACAAAATTTAACTAAAATTTAAAATATTGTATCCTTTGTGTTTTCATTGCCTCTAGGCAAATATAGGATATGCATTTTTAAATGTTCATGAATAATAAAACATAAAACAAGAGCATCCACAGAATGCTAGCATTTCTTTTCAAATAATTGTTTTATATATAGTTCATTAAAGATCTAGAAAGACTTAAAGAGCAAGGTGAAGTCCCAACATATGTCATTTAAAAGCAGGATGGCATAGTAGTTAAGCATTTGGGCTCTGGAATCAAACTCAGCTTGAGCTCAAATCTCAGATCAGTCAACTACTGGCAGTGTGTAATTGGATAAAAGGAAGATTTATATTTGTATTTTCTTTTTTCCATAAAGAGTTTCCTGAGATGAGAGAAAATGTCTTGTTGCCTGTCAAATCTGAAGCATCTAATGCATAGTAGGCTTTGCCTCACAATATTCTAAGAAAAAAAATGAACTATTTTGTACCCCAATAAATGTGCCCTAGAATAACCCTACATTGAAGGTTGGAACAGGGAAAGATGGCTCTTCAACCATCTTTCCCAAATACCAAGAGTAGTTTTCTAAGGATTTGTTTTACCAGTATTTAGAAAAAACTTCTACTCAGAAAGCACAGTGACAGATGTAGAATTGCTGCAGAAGAAATCATGTGCCCTATTAGAGGACACCACAGTGGTTTCTTTCAAGCCAGTTTTCTTAGGGAAGTACAAATCTCTTCTTGCACAGGAGTGGAATTACTCATTATACTCAGCCTCACATGAAGCTTAACTACTTGCCAAGGCTGCTCAAAGCCTTCTGGTGGCCTGTTCCTTTTGATGGTTGAGAATGGGTTCAGTGTGTCCAATGCTTATGTAATATAATGTGCAATCAG
>NC_045448.1:80098449-80108318 GCF_002776525.5 Piliocolobus tephrosceles | reverse complement strand
AAAAAAAAAAAAAAAAAAAAAAAAAAAAAAAAAAAAGAAATCCTAAATTCGTCCTATATAGAGCATTGGATAGTACTGTTTGGTTTCCTGTCCTGTAATCTCCTTTTTTAGCAACTGTTTAATTTTCCTCCAAATGTGATTAGAGAAAATAGCCTGTCCAGTAATTGTTTATCAAATCTGTCTTTTGTCTCTGTAATGACTTTGATAAATGGCCTGAATACATACATGTACAGTTTTAAATAAAAGAAAGAGCCAGTGTAATCATAGGATCCACTTATAGAAAGAGCAGTATTAGGGTAATAAACTTAAGAAAAAGTATTGACAAGGAGTCAGGAGCCCTGGGTGTGTGTCCTTGTGCCATCATTATCTAGCCAGAATCCTTTAAGGAGTTCATTACCTTTCTTTGAGCTTTGGTTTTCTCCTAGGAAGAATGAAAATGCAGTGCTACCTAATCTCCATACTGACTTGATGATCTCCCCTGTTTCCTCCAAGCCATCTATAAATGCCCACTCACTGAGGGGATATTTGCCTTATGCTATAAAATAATTTCCAGGAAAAATATCCACATTCAATTCTACATTTTATCTTCACACTCCTTCCTGTAGTAACACAACTTTGGAAATGATATTCCTGCTGTCTTCCCAGAAGATGAGGTAGTAAGACAGTGAATACCTAAAGAAAATGGAAAATATATGTGAAGGAGGTGGCCAGCCAAGAAACTGCCTAATGTACTGGAGATCTAAAGTGACCTTTTAAGGTAAAGTACAGGGCCTCCTAATGAGGTCCTCATGCACTTTATTAGCTGCCATCCAGGCTGTTCCCTCTAAAGCAGAGCTACATAGAATGTCAAGGACATTGGGTTTCAAATACAGTCACCAGCTGGGTGACCTCATCTGAAAAGGGAGCATGAGCCCTACCTCGCTGGGTTTCTCTCAGGGTTGCAAACCACATTTTATGTAAAAGTGCTTACCCTATACTCAGCTCACAATAAATCACCAGTACATTGGAATCTAAATTGAGTGGACTGTTCCCATTACCATATGGAAACCGCCACTTGCACATTAAGAGTTTCTGGCTGCATTGATCTAATTGGAGGAGGGACAAGAAGTTAAATATCAGTCCCACAGCCCTTTTGTAAATAATACCAAATTATTTTGGTTCCCATCAGATAATACGCAATTCTGTGCCAGGAATGGGGAAAGGAAGAGGAAATATTATCCAGACATTCCAATGTCCTGAAGTTAATTTCCAGAAATAGTAGGCTAAGAGTGTTTCAGTAGATTTTCTTATAGACAGTATAAATTATGTTCCTAGATGTATAACACATAAATCTAGAATTTATGGAAATTAAAATAATTTTTAAAAAATCTCATAACAGCTCTGATGAAACCTTAGTGAATCTTAAATAAGCTATTCTAAACCTTATCACAGAGTTTTGCAAATTTGTGAAGGAAACTCTCTCTGTATTTTTAGGTCTTGATTTCTTCTAAAGACATTTATTATATAATATCTGCAGTCTTTATGAACTGTTTCTTCAATGTGGATAGATTTTTCTCATTTTACCTTCAGACAACTTCAAAATAAGTCATATTTTATGTATGCATTAGGTTTTGATATATTTATGCATTTATTTTGTCACTTGAGGAATCAAAAACTTTTAAGTTATTTAATTTGTGTTCAAATAATTTTTAGATTTTAAAAAATAATTCGGATAAATACAAGGTGCATGTTCATCAAGTTAGAAGCTGACACAGAAGACTTTAGACCTCCAGTGTGACTCTGAACAGCCACCATCAGACCAGTGAAGAGCATTTGATTACAGGCACCAGTTGGTATCTGTGAGTTTTAGCATGGACTGAACAGAGTAGGTTGACAGAATACAAAGTCTAGAAATACATAAGTAAACCAATATTCAGGAATGAAGATGGGTAGTAGGTAATTGACAGCTTTAGTTCATGTGATAGGTCTTCTGGCTGCTCAAAGACACATATGGTTAATTTATGTCATGAAGAGTTAGTATCAAAATGGTTCAACGGAAATCAAAGCTTGAGAGATGAAAGTCTGCAATTCTGTGGATTCAGATTTGTCTATGTTTTTAAAATTGTTGAAATGGATCCATCAGAGTTTATGTGCATGAATAATCAAGGGGCCTTGTGAGAAGTAAGTTATCCTAAGGGAAGGGAATCAGAAAATATACATTTGACTCACTGTCAGTAGGTTTTGATTGAAGCGGACATATTTTGAAACCGCATGATGCAGTCTACTGAAGTTGGCCCTCAAGATAGTTCGTGTGACTCATTCCTCAGTGTTTTAAGAAAGGGATTCTATCCCCACTCCCCCCAAAAAAGGGTTTTAAAAAGAAAGGTCCAGATTATAAAAATCATCACAGGAAATTGGGAGTACAAGACAGGAGGACTTTGTGAGCTTATTAGAGAAGTAAAAAGGGAGATCATTTTTCCAATTTCAGTATGAGAGAATGGAAGTGATAAGAAATTGAAATTGTACGTAGTTCTTTAGAGTGGAAAAGATATAACAGACCTTGTTATACAGGTGGAATCATTCCCCGGGGAGCTTGAAGGGAATGGGTCTCATGCCAACTTCAGAAGCAAAATGGTGGTATTAGCAACACCACCAAGTAGACTACAATGGGCTTATCCTCTAGCATATAAGAGTTTGAGTTAGGCTCTAAATACTTTTTCTGTTGCAAGAAATACTCATTCAAATAAGCAAAAGGAAGAGGAGGAATATATTGGCACATAGAAAGGTAACTCATTAAAAAGAAAGAAGTACCGTCAATGTTTACTGGCTAGAGGAAAAAATACTTCAGAAAACAGCTTACCTCTGTTTTTTATGTGTTTTTAATCACCATATATTGCTTTCCTTCCCTCTGCAAACTTCCATTTCTCTTTCACCAAGAGTACTGTGGAAAATAAGCACCACCTTGCTATTCCACATGAACTTTTAGCTCCAGAGCCATTAACACACCAGCACTCCATTGTCCCAAACAAGAAAGTTGCATGAGAGAAAACCTAGTCAACTAAACTGAAGTCAGATCCTTTGTGGGTAAATATGTAGGGTCACACACTCAACATATATGGATACACAAATGTAGAACTGGGGTTTAAAGGGTAGTTCTTAGAATTAGGGCATTACGTGTGCAGTTACTCCAACAAGTCTCCAACACACAGGTATTTCTATTCCAGTTTCTTCTAGTACCTGTTAGAAGAAAATTGGTGGGATTATAGGAGTATTTAAAATTCTGTGAGAGATATCTGAGACAGAACAATTATTAATGTGACTCTCTATGGATTCCAGAATGATCAGGTCTCAGAAACACGTGACACAGCAGAGAGGCCCACTAAAGGTAGAAAGATCATGATGACATTTTCCTTTTTTTACTATCATGAGTCAAAGAAGAAATGTGACCACCTGTCTTGGTCACATTTGCCCAATTATTATTTGGATACTAAAATGTTAAAGAAGGTAATGAATATCAGATTCAACATTAAAGAATCATGCTATGGTCCACTGTTGTGTGAATAATACATAACCAAAGGGCTGCATCCACTGGGTCAACGCTTCCATGCTTTAGATATGGGATTCTTTGTCTTTTCTTATGTCAAACATTGTAAGTGTAATAAACCAAGGCATTGTCTAACATGGCCACTCTAACTGGCTGTGAAAACGATTGCATTTTCAGTTTTAGAGGTTATATAGTATAAAACTATTCCATAAGATAGAACTTATTTTACTAGGTATACTTTTTGTTTGAATCAAGTTATGATAGACATGATGAAATTATCCTGAAATCCTAGACTAGAGTAAATTCTCAATGTCATCAGTAGGTTCTTGAAAACTTTGACTTTAAGGCAAACAATGTATAATAAACCAATTTTACCATAGGCTAATTGATACAAACAAAAGTTAAATTCCTATGGCATATTTCTGGTCACAAAATATCACCAAACATCTAAAGACCAAAACACTTCTACATTAAACGTTGAAATGAATGTGAGCTATTCCTACATTTAAGAAAGATTAATGACAGCAAGATAATTATTACCCATTTATTCCAGTTCAGGTCTAGGTGACTGAAGCCCATCTAGCAATTTAGGACACAAGGTAGGTACCAGTTCTGCACAGGACAAGTTCCCATTGCAGTGCAAACTCATACATACATTCACACTCACCAAGACGGGGACAATATAGACAGCCAATTCACCTAATGTGCACACCTGTGGGATGTGGGCGGAAACCAGAGTAGCAGGTAAAAACCATGCAGACATGGGGAGAATGTGCAAACTCCACTAACAATGGTGCCAGCTGAGAGTTAGTTTTATTTCTCAACAAAGGAAAACAACATTGAACAAAACACTACTCAAGGACTTACTGTGCTATGTTGGAAGTGACTTGAATGGTAATTTTTTCAAGTGATTGCCAAATGTGTTCAAGTGCGAGGATCCTTTTAGGATCAAAACAAAAATTTTATGGACCTGCAGATTCTGCTAGTTTCAAGTGATTGAGAAATTACTTTATAACAAAGAGCCACTATAAATTGAGATCATTTTTTGAAAAATTTTATTACATTAAATACATTGCAATGTGTTATGAGCAGTCACTAGACATTTATAAATAAAGATTGTGCCAATTTGGAATTGAGAACATTAAAAAAATAACTCAGCAACCCTCAGGAACCTATGGTCAACAGGTTAGTAATCATTAGTTTTTGACATAATCTCACTGTACAGATGAAGGGACTGGAGTTAACAACAACAACAACAACAACTGAGTGGTTTTCCTAAAGTCAAAAATCTAGAGCATTACTGGGAGAACCAGGGTGAATTTAGTTCAGTAGATAAGGATATCAGTTTAACACTTTTTGTCTGTCTCAAAGATCAAATTACTTCATTTTAAAATATTTAAATGTTATTTTGCATGTATTTTATATTTTTCAAATACATGTGTCTCAAAAATATATATTAAATGTTTATTAAATTATATATTTATATATAATATATATTATATTGTATGCTAGATATAGTGAATATGATATTTTGAATTTTATATATGTGTATACAAACTCTACAATCTAAACTATCGCAACTATTCTTCTTTCTTTCTTTCTTTTTTTTTTTTTTTGAGACAGAGTCTCCCTCTGTTGCCCAGGCTAGAGTGCAGTGGTATGATCTCAGTTCACTGCAAGCTCCACCTCTTGGGTTTGCGCCATTCTCCTGCCTCAGCCTCCCAAGTAGCTGGAACTACAGGCGCCTGCCACCACGCCTGGATAATTTTTTGTGTTTTTAATGGAGACGGGGTTTCACGGTGTTAGCCAGGATGGTCTCCATCTCCTGACCTCGTGATCCGCCCACCTTGGCCTCCCAAAGTGCTGGGATTACAGGAGTGAGTCACCGTGCCCAGCCAATACAACTATTTTTCAGTGAATAACATTTAGATACTCTTGTAGCCAAATGGCTTCACGAGTAAAACTTCAAGCTTTGGAATGATTATTTCCTTTACCCCGTAGTATGGGGGAATTTTGAAAAAACTCTTAGCTTACCCCAAGGAGGCAGTCTAACACTGTCAGAGTATTTAAACATATTTCTTCTTTATTTTTCTGGCTATTAGACATTAAATTAGTTTACAAGAAGTATAAGAAAGCCATAAAAATATTAATATTAAATATTAAAAATAATACTATTATATTTTGAATTATATATATATATGTATACAAATTCTACAATCCATACTATCACAACTATTTTTCTTTTTTTTTTTTTTTTTTGAGATGGAATCTCGCTCTGTCGCCCAGGCTGGAGTGCAGTGGTGTGATCTCAGCTCAGCTCACCTCAAGCTCCGCCTCTTGGGTTTGCGCCATTCTCCTGCCTCAGCTTCCCAAGTAGTTGGGACTACAGGTGCCTGCCACCATGCCCTTCATCACTGTTCCAAAGAGGTGAATGGGTAGCTGAGAAGGCAAAAGTGCCTTCCATTGATTGAGACACAAGGTTCACATCAGTATCTAAGTGCCTAACCTGTATCCAGCCAATAATAACACTTTAGTCACTTACTTTGGAGAATCCTTCATACCTCAACCACTAGACATATCTTCAGTGAAATTCTACAGTTAAAATATCTCCAGCCTCTTCTTGAAGGAAAGAAATGCCTCAGATGAAAGTAGTATGTTTTTTCATAGCATTTCCTGCAAAGCATCTACATATTGGTGAAATATAACTGTGGTGCATAATTCACTTCTTTAATAAAAATAATTTTCTAAATATTATAGTTAACAGAGATTTTTTCTCCCTTTAAAATAAAAGTGAATACATTGCTTCAATATTGTTAGCTCCACTTTCCTATTTGGAACAAATTTTGGAAAAGTACACATCATCATGGTCATTTACTTCAACCATTTGGTGAGTTGCATTAATCTTTGCACCTTCTTTTGAAAGATAAGCCACATTTAATGGTCTTGCTAAATAATATGGAGCTTTCAGACATCTGAAGGGCAGCATGGTAAGGCTCCACTAGACTGAACTGGGCATTCACATCCCATTTATAAAGATTCCTAATGCATTCTTCATTATCATTCTAGTCACTCATTGAGTTCCATTATAACTTATATTGATTCTATTTTCAGCAAGAGTCTGGGGATGAGACAAAGAAGTAATTAAGTAGTTTTTCAAAGGATAACCACTGTCACCTAAAATCATTAAAGGAGAATAAAAATACCTACCATCCTCTACCATATCAAAACTAATTTGTAATAATTAAAAAGTTATCTTCCTGAAACATTAAAATTTGGAAAATTTGGAGAAACTGGAACTGTATTGCTATCTTAAACTGACCAGTTTGGGAATGCTTGTGTAGTCATGATTTGGTGTACATTCACATCTGTCTTGGATATCAGCTATGTTCCAGGAACAGCTTCATCCATGAAAATGTTTACTTTAAAAATTAATGTCTTATATAAATACTGTGTACACTTTGAGCATATTCCTGGACATTGCTTAGTAGAAAATTGATGTTAGCTTTAAAGCATTCAAATAGGTTCAGCTAAGAGACTGAAAAGAAATAGCTCTGCCTAAAAGAAATGGCAAGATAGTATCATTTTTAAGTAAAAAAATTAAATATGCCCTCTGGCTCTGGTACTTTAATTCAAGGAATTGGCATTCTATAAATGTAACTATGAAATGTGTAAACAAGAGCCATGAAAATTTACAAGTTGTTAAAAACTTGTGCCAACAGATAAGTGAATCCTCTGTAATAGTACATGGAGGATCTATCTGACATAGAAGCAAACCTGCTCACATCAAGTCACATGTGACCATTTAGAAAATTAAGTATGGTTGGCTCTCTATAAGTGGTAGGTTCAGATATTTCCTTCCATAGGTGTGGCCAGCCAGTACTTTACAGGACAGACAGTATACTTTTTTTTTTTTTTTTTTTTTTCAGAAAAAGAGGCTGGGTCATTTAATCCAAACAAGACTGAAGACAAGCTTGGTATTCAGCCAGCCTACTGCTGCTTCAATCCCAAGAATGCTATATCTGAAGTAATTGATCAGATTGTTGTTTCAGTGATTAACAAAATTGTGTTCTTTGGAGATGTACGAGAGGCCATAGAGACAAAGAGAAATAGAGGCAAGCAGAATAGATATGATCCCTACATCATCATTCAAACCGAAATAGTTACCCTAATAATGGGCTTCTGTACAAGATAATAAAGACTTCTGATGCTAAAAGCTAGTTTTAAAATATAGATTTATTATCTTATAGATAAAATCCCTCAGTTCTGATGGAAAGAAGTTGCACAAGTGTCTGTCAAGTTATTAGAAATAGGATCAGGAAGAGAACCTAATCCTAGATCATAGACATGACCAAAAGGATTTATGGATGTGTGTCACTCTCCATGGTGCTGATACTCTTCATTTGCGAGCTTGTTTTTAACTCCTGGCATATGGTGATTCCCAATTTCTCCCAGTTTTCACAGTTTCTTTTTTTATTTGTATGTGTTGCCCTGTGAATAAACCATATTATATTGTTATAAAGCAAACTGAACTCTGATGTATAATTCACGATATATGTAATTATTTGTCAATTCTATCACATTTCTAGTACTTACAATCTACGTCTAACACACGTTCACACACACACACAGTCGCACATTTTATGCTTTCATAATTCACTCCTGCTTCTTTCATTTCATGCCAATAATATAATAATTTAAATAGTAAATTAATGCACAAAATATTGGAAAACATTTGCACACTTCCTCCTAAGAGACCACTAAAAATGACCTAAAATATCTTATGGAAATAACCCTGCTCTGGAATCCTACTCAAAACATAAAGTCTCAAAATATTATCATGCTAACTTTGGATCTCTCCTTCCAGTGTGGATTCACATTAATCAAACTCAGATGAAAAATAAATTTTTTAGAAGTTAAATGATTGAGTCTACACGGCCAGCTATTATATTTTACATGCAGACTCATAAGAAAAACCTAATCAAAATCAAGTTGCCATTTCATTAAATAAGTAGAAACAAAATTGTCTTGAAGGCAGACTTAAAGTTTTTGTTTTCTATAAAACATTACTGCAAATTAGACACTTTATAGAGGCAGACCTGTGAATATATGCTCTTATCTTTCTTGTTACACTACAATATTGGGAGTTTTTATCTTTATATAAATCTTAACTACCAGACAGTGCAGGGGCAAAGACTGTGTTATGTTCATCTCCTTACCAATAGACTTAACACAGTGCCTTAATGGTAGAGTGTGCAGAGCAGATGTCATTGAATGAGTTAATGATAGAAGAGTCAATTTGAGAGCTAGAACAGTCAAAAACAAAGGGAGTGTCTGAGTGAGAATAGAAGACTAAGTGATTTAAAAATGACTATGCTCATCATGCATCACAAGGCATAATTAAGTATTCTTGAATCTAAGGCAAAAATTATTCTTCAATCATATATCCTCCATATGCATAGTCAAAATCGAGACCACAGGGATGTTGGCATATTTAGTTTGGGATATGTGCTAAATAGCATATTTATACTCCTCCACATCTGTTCTTCACTCTATGACATTGGAGCTTTGGGTAGGGTGGAGAAATTGGAGGAAAGGAGAAAAGTCAGGTCATCTCATATATTCCTGAGCTCCCTGTCTGTGGGGTTGCCATGGGCTGGCTGCATCCCATGGCCAAAGGTCTCGGTTCCTGTCAGGCCACCCTCTCTCCACAGACTTTATAGAAAGCTGCTGACAAACAAAATCCTTATTTCTATTTAGGGTTTAATGTCAACCTTCCCTCTCCAGCTTGTGGGTACTCCACTCTCCCTTGTTGTTCTCTGTTACCTACAGGTACCTTTGCAAACAGATTTTTAAAATGCTCTTCAAAAACCTGGTTTGTATAGAACTAGGTTCCTGCCAGGACCTTGACCCACTTGGGACAATCAAAGAAATAGTCACATAAACATTCTTGCATGCAAGGAATATCATTACAACTCTGTCCATTTCCTTAGTATGGCCTATAAGATACACAAGATTTTGGAGATCACTTAGCTATACACAATGTTTCATACTCTTAGATACTGTGACCTATTTTCTCACTACTGAACCTTGAAATTTGGAGAAGTGGGAAAAATTACGCATGAATTATAGATATTTTTAGGGATAATACCCAGACATTACTTTAAAATATGACAAGTTAGACCTAGAAATATCTTACAAAGGTTGAGAATGTCCAGTTTCAGTTCTACTGAAATTACTCCAAGAAAAGGAGACGAGAATTCTTCCTAACTCATTCTATGAGGCCAGCATCATTCTGACACCAAAACCTAGCAGATATCGAACCAAACACACACACACACACACACAC
>NC_045448.1:80021294-80048449 GCF_002776525.5 Piliocolobus tephrosceles | reverse complement strand
TTTATACATTCCTTGAAATCCGTAGAATGTACAACACAGTTGGAACTCAAATATAAACTATGGGCTTTCGTCAATAGGTATCAATATTGGTTCATCAATTGTAACAAATGTATTACACTAAGGCAAGATATTAATAACAGTGGAAACTGTGTGTTGGCAATTATACAGCAACTCTGTCCTTTCCATTCAATTTTTCTGTAAATCTAAAACTTCCCCACAAATAATTTCTATTAATTTAAGATGCATATTTTTACCTACATCTGTTTCTAATTTATGGATAATAGTTAGCATAGAGTAGCCTCAACTCAATCCCAGTATGACTTTATTCAAATATGAAAATCACCACTTAGAATTTTGTTTAAGTTCTGGAAAACTTCTTCAAACATTAGAGTCAATAAATCCTCAGTGTGATTGATTATTTATTGTTAGGTCAGAAGTTTACCTTGTATACCTATTGCTGTGTTCACAGAACCCTAAGACTCAGTTACTATTTCTTCCCTACACATCTCATATTTGCTGTTTTGTGCATTATGATCCCCAGGATAAAAGCAGGGACAATTTATTTAGTTTGAGATTTTTAATTTCTCCCATCACCAGTTTGGCAGAGGGCTCTGAAAGAGAACAACCTCTTAGAATCGGGAAAGGAGAATTAATCTGTAAAAATTCAATTAACCTGTACAATGCTTGTTGAGTCCTCATGGAACTTAATCAGAGTTTTCTTAACTTATTAGCCGCTTCACCTGTTTTGCATCTTGTAGCCTGTGACGCTGGCACTAAACAATCAGAATACTGCTGACAGGCTAAACAAACTAATAAACTAAATCCAAAGATTAGACTCTTCCATCACTTGCAGAAGACATCCAAATAAATCTCACCTGTGAGTTCCAACAGCAAGACTGAGTGCTGGCGGGCTATCAGGACAGGCCATCATACCCTGCCTGACTCAGGAATCCATAAAGCAGGTTATTGCCTGCTCTACTCCTGACTTGCTGTATCCACTTGGCGAAAGTTTTAGACTATACTGAACCCATGGATTGAAGCTTGGGGACCCCATTTAATGAAGTTTATCTCAGACTTAGCATTCTCAATAATGAAGGAGAATACTTAATGACGATAAGTTGTTCTAAGCTCTTCGAATAAAGAGCTAAGAGATCTGAATGGAATTGGGAGCTGTTTGGATAAGTTGTTCAGGGATTCCAAGCTCAGTGTCCTCTCTAATCAGTTAAAGGCTGAACAGTTAAAGGCTGTTTAGCAACCAAATATGCATCAGGCACAGATTTATGGGGAACATATTTGAAAGAAAAGAAGGTGGATTTAGTTTTGAATATTTAGGGCTTGTGATGCCTATAGAATGTTCAAGTAGAATTGCAGCTCTGGAGAGATTTTGGACTTGGGGATAAAATTTTGGGACATAAGCATCTAAGGGGGAGTTGGACCTTTGGATATAAAAGAGGGGTTATGTATACAGAGAAGAGAGGAGTGAATTAAGGAAAGAACTTAAGGAATGTGGTATTGGGAATGTAATTAAAGAAGAGCAGGACGGAGACTCCTGAAGAGAGGCTGAGATGGAACCATCACACTTAGGAGAAATAATCAATGAATGGCATCAAATAACCCAGATTTGGGGAGGGGGGTGGTGATGCTCAAATGTTGTAGTGGTAATATGTAATTTGGATGTTTGTGCTTTCCCAATCTCATGTTGAAATTTATCCTGAACATTGGAGGTGGACCTGGTGGGAGGTGTTTGGGTCATGGGGGCAGATTCCTCATAAGTGGCTTGATGCTGCCTTGCAGTAAGAAATGAACTCTTGCTCTATTTGTTCCTCAGAGATCTGATTGTTTAAAGGAGCCTGGCATCTCCACCTCTCTCTCTTGCTCTCACTCTCTCCATTTGACATGAATGTACCCGCTTTGCCTTTTGCCATGAATAAAAGCTTCCTGAGATCCTTACTAGAAACGGATGCCAGTGACGTGCCTATGCAGCCTACCGAACTGTGAGCCAAATAAAACTCTTTTTCAAATAAATTACTCAGCCTCAGGTATTTCCTTTATAGCAATGCAAAATGGACCAAGACATGTGGTATCATAAATGAAAATGACAGATTGGTTTAGAAATAATGATGTCTTGACTAAACGTTGGAGAAACAGTTGCACAAAATGTTGGAAGTTTAAAACAGATTTTACAGATTTGGAGATCAAATGAGAGATAGATGCGTAACTATTTGCAGTTATTTGTTTCCAAAGAGTGTGGATAATCTGCCTCAGAATTTGACTTTAAGAGAAAAGGAGAAAAAGTAAAGAGTAAAACTGAAAGATAGTGATTAGAGTTAAAGCAGTGAGTAGATAAAAGATTAGATACATAAATAGATAGAAGGAATGAATTTGTCTTGATAGAGTTAAAGCAATGAATAGATTAAAGATTAGATAGATAGATGTAGAGAGATAAATAGTAGGAATGAATTTGCCTTGACTCCAATCTGCATGGTTGTATACTTTTCCTCAGCAGTCTTGGAATAGACGTAGAGAAACCAAGCTTGGTTGCAGGAGGGAAAAGGAGAGGAAATCACAAAATGAACCGTAAGGCCTAGCTGAGGATATGAGAAAGTAAAGCCAAGTGGCCAACTGAGGTAATCTGGGTTCTATAGATCTTGATATTGTCATAGAATTGGTCTTTCCAGAATTTGTGTAAAAACTCTTGTTCAAATGTAAGAGAGTGACTGGGAAGAAAAAGAAGGATGTTTTGGCCAGATGGTCAGACACTGGAGTTACGGTTTCAGAAGAGAAATATTTCTAGGTTTTACTGGTTTCAAGATCTAGAGTGTTAGTGGATGTGGGTGGCTAAAATGAACAGATGACAAAGGTCTTTCAAAGCATTTTTAGGTTTCAGCTGAGGACAGGTTGTTGTCCAAACAGACAAACAAACAATGACAAACCAAAAAATCAAAACTCGAAATCATCTGGGATCACAGCAGAACAAGGAGTACAAGGAATTTTCATGTACTAGATGCCCAAATTCTCAATAAGGGTGGAGGAGGGGCAGAGATCAATATCAATGATAAATGGGGACAAATCAGAAATGGTTGAATGATATGAAATAAAGGAGGTATATGAAATAAAGGAGGTATTCTAAGGGTGATAAAACAATGCAGCAATGCTCAGCAGGAATGCAAAGGCTCTACCTTTCTTTTGAAGCTTGAAGGAAGAGAAAGCATGAGCAGACCCCAATGAAGAAGGCAAAACAGAAGGCAGAAATTTGGTGTGGGATGCAGGTGAACACTAATGGCACTATTTTAGGATATAAGGAGTTAAAACCCATGCAAGCCTCAGCACGCAGAGAGCCGTTTGGTTCTGTTGTTTTAGAAGGATCTTCTGGACAAAGTACTGCAAAAAGGGCATTACCTTTTGGGAGGTGAGGGCAGAGAGTAGAGAAAGATTCTCTTCTATAAATGTGTTTCTTACTTCATCATTCAACTTTCAGGTGCAGTAAACTCCATGAATATTGGGTCCTTGTCTGTCTTACTTTTTACAGTACCCACAGTGCCTACTACAGTGCCTGACATGTATAGTAGGTGCTAGACTGCATAGTAAGTGTATTAAATAAATACACAAATGAGAGCTGTAAAAAAGCTATAAATGAGAAAAAAGTAGGTATGCTTAATAAGAAAAAGCCACAGTTTATATTCATCTCCTACTGTCCCAGCAGAAACTTTTTCATGACTTTTAAAATCTTTAATTCTTTCCTGAAGCATAATGTATGTAGACAAAAACTCTTTTGAAAAGTTTGCAAAGTTAAAAGTGCTCTATGAGATAAAAGAGATTAGTGAAAAGAGCACTGGATTCAAGAGTTAGATAATTTGGCATTCTCCATTCTACAGCTGGATATAAATGATGATTCCTTATCTGCTGTGGGAAATGTTCTTTAACATTGTAATGTTTGTATCCTGGATCCACTATTAGATTTTAGGTAACCTGAGGATAAGAGTTAGGTCAACACCTTCCTCACCGCTCCACTATTGTTGTTCATCTATTAATAAGTGTTTATGGAAGTCCTACTATTTGCTATTTATAAGCATAGTAGGAGTGAGGCAGAAAAAAGAAGAGAATACAGAATTTCTGCCTTTGAAAATTTTATTGAGGAAAACAAAATTTCCCCACAATTTTATTGGGGTAGACAAAATTCACACTTGGAAAACACTTGGAAAGAGTATATAATTAAGTACTCAATTAATCCAAGGTGTATTTTAGGAAGAGGAAAGAGATCCTTGAGAGGATGTCCTAAAGAATTGTTAAAATTGGATATGCAGAGAGGTTGGAATGGAGGGTAGTTTCCCCTTGATATTCTCAAAGCACAAAATTTGTATTTTTATTTCATTCCCCAGCTATCGACCAGCTAAACACATCAGCATCTGCCACAAAAAGAGATTTTAAGAAGTCTCTCATTGCTACATATGGGCAGGGGTAGAAAAATAGACAAATAGGCACAGTTAGGACATAAAGGATTTGAGAGTGAAGAGAGAGGGTGAAAAAGAAAGAAAGAACGAAAGAAAGAAAGAAAGAAAGAAAGAAAGAAAGAAAGAACGAAAGAAAAGAAAAGAAAGGAAAGAAGGGAAGGGAAGGGAGGGGAGGGGAGGGGAGGGGCCAGGTGGAGAAAAGTACCATTTCTGTTGATTGGAAGAAATAATTGGCACTCTTTCTCTTTTCTGTGGCCTTTTACTTCTGGCCTAGAGCTTGCATTTTATTTGAATTTTATTAACACAAGAAATCTAGCACAGCCACAAGATTCTCCCAATTCAGGGTGTTTAATTTTAAAAGTTTGCAAGTTGAGTAAGTGGCTTTGTAGAAAATGGTAGCGTTTCTTCTCAGCAAGGTAAGTGTTGAGGTTATCTGCAGAAGTAAAGGCTGGGAAAGAGGACAAAATGTGAGAAATACCTGGAGGAGACAATGGTACCAAGTGCTGGACTCATGGAATGTCACAGAATATGAAACAAAGTAAATTGAGAATAGTCAAAAAATAAAGCACAGTGAATATTCTGGATAGCCATGTAGCAATTTGCATGAAACCTAAAGATAAGCATATACAAATACACACACACACACACACACACATAAACACACACACAAGTGCAATTGTGTATCTAGGAGGGTGTTCATCATGACACTGTATACAATAGCAAATCAGTAGATAATATGTTCATCAGCAGATAAGATCAAAATCAGTAGATAATATGTCAATCAGCAGATAACATAATGACAAAACAGATAATAAATTACAGAATAGCCATACATGGAATTATATTACATACAAGCTAAAGTGATCTAGTCTTACCTTTAGTGAAATGGATAATTATTCAGAACATATTGTTGAATAAAAACTACAGGTTTTAAAATAATAGGAAAAGATAAAATGAAATATGCAAAATTCAAATATGTCACTGAGTTTTTTCCTTCTGATAATCTATAAAAGAGACATCAGTTTTATTTAATCCAAAATCTCATAGTATCTTGTTAGTACCATGTAAAAATGAGTTAAGATAGGAGGTTGACGGTTTGGGGAAGAGAGAACTGATTTTGAATACTTGCTATCTTTCTGAAGCTGTGCTAGATACTTGGAATGGACTAAATTTTGTCCCACTCCATGTTCACATGTCAAATCCCTAAATCCCAATATGGCTATATTTGCAGATAGGATTTAAGGTAATTATGGTTAGATACAATCACAAGGATGGGGACCTAATAGGATAGGATTAATGTCTTTGTAAGAATAGATACCAGAGAGAGCTAGCACTGTCTCTCTCTCTTTCTCCCTGAATTTCTCCTCCTCCTCCTCCTCCTCCTCCTCCTCATTCTTCTCTCTCTGCCATGCGAGGACACAGAAAGAAGGTGGCCATCTCTAAGCCTGAAAGAGAGCTGGCACCTTAATCTTGGACTTCCCAATCTTCAGGACTATGAGAGAGAAATTTATGTTGTTTAAGCTACCCCATGTGTAGAGCTTTGTTACGGCAGACCAAGCAGACTAAGACAGTACTTTCCATACTTTATGTCATACTATTCCACAAACAACTCTGAAAATAATATAGTATTATTCTCGTTTTATAGATGAGGCCATCCTGCTGTATCTAAGATAAAGATTGACAGACTTATCCAAGGTCACATTGCTAATAAAGATTGAAGGTGAATTATTTGTATTTCATAGCACATTATAATTACTAATTTGAGCAAATTCTTCCTTTTATTTTCTGTTAACCCTCATACTCATTCCAGTTTCACACTATTCAAAGACATCTATACTAATGTGTTTGTTGTGAGGGATCAAACACATATCCTTGAAAAATAGTTTTATTTTGTATATGTATTTTTAATTTACGTGAATGGCCTTATGTTAATTCTATTATCTTTTGACCTACCCTCAGCAGATGGCAATTTCCTCAGCAAAGTCTCTTCCAACATTTCCATCCTCCATGCCTTTAAATTGTTTTATAGACTCCTTATTGTCTATGTACTTATTTGCTTTGCACTATATTTGACTTACATTGCTTTTCCTTTTAGCCAAACTGTAAGTTTCTAGGGGAGAGGGACTGTAGTATGATTTTCTGAGCACCAAACTGTTTTTCTCATATTTCTTAATGCATTCATATTAAATAAATGAATGAAAACACCCACAGATACTAAGCAGCCAGTTTATGTTTCCAAATTTTTTCAACTGCAACATTTCTCCTCCTGAATGAGAAATTGGCCCACATACCTCATGATAACATTTATATTCTGCACATCCTCTAGGTAAAATCCAAAATGTGGCTCAATACTGCAAAACCATTGATGTCATTGGTGGCCACCTGCATGCAAATAGGTGTCTCAAAAAGGAGGTCAGCTCTGAGAGCTCACTCAAGAAAGACCCACCAGATTTTGACTAGTGAGGGAATACTGCCAAGTAGCCTAGGGGAAAGCTTTTGGGGATGAATCAAAGGAAAGTTGAAGTAGAAAGAGATGAAAATGTGACAAACAGATAAAGCAGATAGGTGGTAACATATGGGTGGCTGCAGAATGCAGGCAAATTTTGTGGACCTTAATATTCTACCACCTTTATTAGTGAAAACAAAGATGATTGAACTAGAGGATTCTGACTAGAAGCCACTGTTCAACCCAGTGTGATACTGACCAGACAAGGGCATTGTCCCCACTCAGAAATGCTCCAACAGTGCTAAGGAGAAGGATTAGAGGAGCCAAAATGTTTTTGTTAAATTCTTGCACTGAAGCCAGAGTTGCTCAGGAAATAACAGCTCAGTTTGTTAGCTCTGATCTCTAATTCCATCCCAAATTCAGAATGTTAATTTTTTCTTTTCATTTCCATTGTTCATTTGTTGTGTACCTCTTAGGATGTCCCTTTCTATCTGGGCCTCAATGACCTTCCCTGGGAAATGGGGTCCTTATATTTAACCATACCCCTGCTTCTGAAGACAAACTGGGAAAATTAGACGGAAATTCTAAAAGAAAACTTCATCTTTTAGTTCCTTAGAAAACTAGCATTACAGTTGATTACCTAGGTGATGATTCAAGCTATTCAACCCTTGTCATTCTGAATGTACTTCTCTTCCAACTTGCCTTGGAAAGAAAATCAGCCAGTTAAAGCATCAGCTGGAACTCTCTCAGCTCTCAGGGACTGCAGAGTGAACTATGGCTCTCAGCATAGAAAATGTTCTTCCAGTGCTCCAATAAATAGCATTCAGTTTTTAGCCCCAGGGAATTCAGTGTAGCCCTGGTTACTCCTCACTCCCACAGCCAACACTGCTTCCTTGGGTAGAAGAAATGATTGATGGAGGTGAGCAGCCATTCCAAACTTTAATTAAGCACGTAAAGAACCATCAATTTTTTAAAGGGCACCAACCCAGAAAGATGAGAGCTGAACTCCTGTAGAACACTAATTACCTTTCCAACATTTTATCTGGTCTGCTTGTTTTAAGTCTTTAAGATGAACTGAACAATAGCCAATCAACCACTCCCACAGGTGAGCTCTACCCACAAAAGCCCTGGGTATCTGAAGTATTGCTCCAGGGGCTTGCAAACTTCCCCCTCAATCCTGTTACTAATAACTCTGTCTCTCTGTTTCTTGTCTTTGCAATACAATATCTTGGCTGCCACGGCAATAGAAACCATGGAAATGCACAGGTAAATAATTTTCTTTTTGAATAAGTATGTGAGAAATAAAAATAAATACAGATGACACATAAACCAGCCAGATCCTCCCTAGTGTCCAAGTCACTGCTGTGGGAGGAGACTATTCACAAATAATGTAGCCAAAGCACTTGACAAATTAGTGAGTCTTTTTGTGCATTCACTTCCTTAGGAGAAAGGCTGAAATTAGGGGCAAAAGACAGGGACCAGAAGCCACACATCTGAGTAAATGGGAGCTTAAGTTTGAGGGCACAAGCTGTTCACACTCTGTAATGGGAAATACTTTCTTCAACGTATAGCTCCTGGGAGGAAACGAAAGAAAGGAAGAACAGGGGAAGTGGATGCCTGGCAATTTGGGGTCCAAATACCAAGGAAGTCATGATTATCAGTTATACCACAGCAGGATAGGCCCAGGTGTGAGGAAGGAGATAAGAAATAACTTTATATGTCAGAAGAAGGAAGGGTTCCTGGGCATATCATCTCTACATTTTTTCTTCTGGATATGTCTGAGACTGACATATACCTGACAGTCTCCTGGGATAGTCTCATTTGTTATGACACCTGTACTTTGCTTTAAAACACTTTGGCATAGACAAAATAAGATACTGCAAATTTTAGTTACCTTAAGATTTAACTTTCTAGCCAGTCATTGCTTTAATCAAGAATTCATGGTTTGAGGGTGGTTACCTGTATCATAGTGAAATGAGAAAAGTTCCCTTATCCCCCTCATAGAATGTGTGACGGGGGAGTGGCTCGTTTCTTCAGTGCCTCGCTGCTCAAACCTCTCAGGCAAGCATGCAGACGGGCAGGTCGTGGGGTTCTGACCCCATGGCAGCATCTAGGGGTGAATGTTTACAGCTTTTGAAGCCCCAGTGGGCATGTATTACAGGATGCTCTTTTAGTTTTGACATCCATAGGCAGCTTGTGTTAGTCAGCTCAATTAGATCCCCTGCCTTATCACAAGGACAGCGGGCTTTCTGTATCCTGGGGTTTCTTGCCCTGATGTACCAGAAGAATTGGATCACACATGGGCCTGCAGAATGAGTGCAAGGTTTTATTGAGTAGAAGTAGCTCTCAGCAGATGGAGGAGCAAGAAGGGAGATGGAGTGGGAAGATGGTTTCTTCCTGAGTTGGGCCTCCTGGGCCAAACTCCACATCGTTCCTTCGGTCAATGGCCTGCTGGCCTGCCAGGGCCTATTGGTGTACTCTTACACTGGTGCGTTCCTCTTGCTATCCAGCCACTTGTGCATTCTTCTGCTGGTGTGTGCCTCTCGACGTTTTTGAGTCGCTCACGTCTCTGTCTGCTAGGGTCTTGGGGTTTTCATAGGCACGGGACAGGGGCATGGTGGGCCAGGGTGGTCTTGGGAAATGCAACATTTGAGCACAAAGGCAGGAGTGCCTGTCCTCACCTAGGTCCATGGGCATAGGCCCAGAGGTGGAGCCCTAGCCAGGGACCACTCCGTTTCCTTCCCAGCACTTCCGTGCCCCGCTCTCGTATCTGTCAAAAAGGACCACACCCCAGGGCACTTACTCTAAGGGCTTCTGTGCTCTGTATTTGATCAGTAACCAATGCTCTATTAATCAACATACCCAACGTCAGGGGTTTTAATAGTGATAGTAGTAGTAGTCGGCCAGTCCAGTGAATGTTAAACATGGATTTCTTTGGTTTGATTTTTAAAAGACTTTATGTTCAGGGCCTGGATTACAGTAACACAAATTAAGAACCTACGGTGTAAACTTTAAGGATTCTCTCACTCTTAGGGTGATGCAAGTGCACAGAGGGCACCTGAGTATGTAACCCCCTAAATGTTCCTCGCTTGCTTTAGTCCCAACTTGCTTGGCCATTTGTTTAGAAGACTATCCGATGATCTGATGCTGACTATAAGCCACCCAAGCCCATCTCTGGAAAGTTGCTATGCCTTGCAGAATTGAACTGTTCCTGTAACGTATGCTCAGAGTTCTAGAACCTCAGTAAGCATGGAAGACAGCTTGTATGAAGTGTTTTGTGCCTGTCTGCATGCATACCTGTATGTAGTAAGTTTTGGTCTGAGACATCATTTTTTAATAACCAAATAACAAGGTGATATGGTTTGGATGTTTATCCTCTCCAGATCTCATACTGAAATGTGATCCTGAATGTTGAAGGAGACCTGGTGGGGGATGTTTGGATCATGGGAGCAAATCCCTCTTGAATAGCTTGGTGCTCTCCCCATGGTAATAAGTTCTCACTCTGTTCATTCACACAAGAGTTGGTTGTTTAAAGGAGCCTGGCACCTTTCTCTCTCTCTCTCTCTCTCTCTCTCTCTCTCTCTCTCTCTTGCTCCCTCTCTTGCCATCTGACACACCTGCTCCCCATTTGCCTTCTGCCATGAGAAGAAGCTTCCTGAGGCTGCGCTAGAAGTCAAGAGTCTTATGCTTGTACAGTCTGCAGAACTGTGAACCAAATAAACCTCTTTCCTTCACAAATTATCCAGTTTCATGTATTCCTTTATACCAATGCAGTATGGACTACTACATGAGCTTGCAGGGGAATAGTTAATCCTTGCCTAACTCAAACATTTTTGGTAGCTACCTTTGCTTTCCATAAATACCCTAAAAGTTGGGGTTTCTTAAAATAACTGCAGGCCTGGTATGGTGACTCACACCTGTAATCCCAGCACTTTGGGAGGCTGAGGCAGGTGGATTTCTTGAGCTCAGTAGTTTAAGACAAGCCTGGGCAACATGGTGAAATCCAATCTCTACTAAAAATTCAAAAATTACGTCCAATATAGTAGTTAGGAGTGAGGGCTCTAGAGCTTAACTCCATAAATTCTGATTGCATTGCTTACTAGCTGGAGAATTTTGACCAAGATAATTAGCCTTTCTGTGCTTATAGTTCCTTTTCTGTGATACAGGGAGATGTAATACCTATTTCAGAGGTTTATAAGAACTGAGATGCTATAGCAGGCATGTGGGTGTGCTCCTATTGTCACAGCTAACCAGGAGGATGAGGTGGGAGGAGCGCCTAAACCCAGAAGGCAGAGGTTGCATTGAGGCTAGATTGCACCATTGCACTCCAGCCTGGGTGACAGAGCGAGACCCCATCTCAAACAAAAACAAAAACAAAAACTTTAGCCCCCAACCCTCACAACATTTGTTGCCATCACTTGGACATTTCAGCAACACAGAGTAAACAGATGAAAATCTGTTGGATGGGGTTCACTTCAGCTCTACCAAGCTCCTGACCTGCAATTAAAATTGGGAGGGCTGACTGATTAAATGGGCTGTTCATGTTGAAATTTCTCAACAAAAAACAATTAGGGAAAAATTAAAGTGAAACCAAAGTAGCTGCTTGGTATGGAGAACTAGTGAACACGTTTTCAGACTCTGAATTTATGAAAAACATTTGACATTCTCTGGCCTCAAAAACAATTCTACTTAGTAGGGAATACAATTTTTTATGAGTTCTATTATATTGGCAGCTACAGAGAGTTGGGCCTTCCTAAAGCCAAACCAATTACAGAGAAGGGCTCAGGCATTGAAAGGTTGCATTCATCCTCCTTTCAGTCTTACGAGGATTCCACTGAACTGTGCCTTCTACATGAAAATGTGATCTCTGGTGTGTTCTTATGTTCTCAACTAATTTCCCTGTTACTGAAATTGGGATCCAGGAATGGGACAGTTTCTCCTCAACTGGGGGTCAGCCTCTGATGAAAGTAGGTCATCAATATACAGAAGGAGTTGGGGGATACCTGAAGCCATTGGACTGAATAATTATCAACTTGAATAGCTGATAATGTTTACTGAGAACTTAAGAGGACACTACATCTCTGAGCACCTTATACATAGCATCTCAGTTCTTATAAACCTCTGAAATAGGTATTACATCTCCCTATATCACAGAAAAGGAACTATAAGCACAGAGAAGCTAATTATCTTCGTCAAAGTTCTCCAGCTGGTGAGCAATGCAATCAGAATTTATGGAGTTAAGCTCTAGAGCCCTCACTCCTAACTACCATATTGAATGTAATGCCATACTGTCACCCTTAGTAAACAGGAACACTAAGGATTTAAATGGAGAACTCAGTTGCTGAATTATTTTCTTTTTCTTTTTTTGAGACAGAGTCTTGCTCTATCACCTAGGCTGCAGTGCAGTGGTGCAATCTAAGCTCACTGCAACCTCTGCCTCCTAGGTTCAAGCAGTTCTCCTGCCTCAGCCTCCTGAGTAGCTGGGATTACAGGCGCCCAACAGCATGTCTGGCTAATTTTTGCATTTTTAGTAGAGGCAGGGTTTTGCATGTTGACCAGGATGGTCTCGAACTGCTGACCTCAAGTGATCCACCTGCCTCGGCCTCCCAAATTGCTGGGATTATAGGTGTGAGCCACTGCACCTGGCCTGGTTGCTGAATTCTAACCAATCCAACTCATTAGCCCACCACTCGTCACATGCATCCACGGGAAACTGGAAAGTGAATACAATTTCTGTTTTTATTAACAAACACATCTTTTGTTGTCTTCATCATTAAATCTATATTTACCTATGAAATTATTCTAGCTGCTCACAGAAACAAAACAAAATAAAACAATCCCCAAAGAAAAAAAATAACATTCTTGCTTTCCCTGGCTCTGTCAGAAATCATCCTCTCCAGCTCAGCTGTGTGAGACTGAGGAGGTGGAATCTATAGTCCACCCTCTTGAATCACAAAGACAATAATGACAAATCATTGAGAGGCAAAGGCCCAATTTGGAAGAAAATAGATTCTCTCAGATTGTAGATATTAGACTCTATCCTTGGAAAATGTGATTTGGTTCACATACCCTAAAATTCTATTATGAAACAAACAAAAAGCCATCAACTGGTATCTTGACATGTCAGATATAATGCCTACAGTAGAAAAAAAGTGACTATCAAATAAGTGAATTGTTTTCTTTTTTCTGTTTCAATTTTGAGAAAATGTATCAGTTGATGTTCAATTTGCTCATTCTTATGATGTGTCTCATTAAAGAAGATCACACATTGTTTGAAAGTTCTCCCACTGAAAGTCAGTATCTATTCTTCACTCTTTTAATAAGGCAAACCCTATGACTGTTTTGACAAATAGAACACATTAGAAGTATGACTGAGCCAACTTCTGGGCCAAGGTGTAAGAGACTGGCAACCTCTATTTTCTCTCCCTTGGAAAAATAGCAGTTGGAACTCCAAAGCCACCATGGTATGAGGAAGCTTAAGCTAGCCACATGGAAAGGCCATATGGAGAGAGAGAAAGAAGAGAAAAAGAAAGAGAGAGACAGAGAAAGAGAGAGAGAGAAACAGCCATTCATCCCAGCCCAGATGCCGGATGCCAGGAATGTGAGAGTAGAAACTACTTGAATGTTCAGCTCTGTCACATCTTCCAGTAGCTTCAGCTACAGCAGTTACCTGACTTCCACCAATGAGAGATTCCAAGTGAGGATTACCAAGCTCAGCACACAGTGAACCCACAGACCCCGTGATGGATACCAATACATCTTAGTTTTATTCACTATGTTTTCAGGTAGTTTATTATGCAGAGATGGATAACCCAAATAGATGGTGAATTCAGAAAAGACTGAAAAGATAAAAATACAGTGCCACTTAATATATCTAAGGCATTTGAAAGTGGGTTAAGCTTTCTCAACCCTGGTTTTCTCATCTGAAAATTTCTAATTTTCTCATCTCAACTAAAGTTAAACATGTAAAGGTATCTTGAAGATCAACCTAAAAAATTAGATGGCAAACTACAAAGCACTATAAAAGATAATGTACTATTATTCATACTTTTATTGACAGGGGACTATTATAAATTATAATTTGTAAAGCCAGACGTTAAGCTGGACTTTCGGAAATATTCATGTAAAAATTTAGAAGCTACATAATTGTGATTTTCTTGATATATAGCTAAGGGATATCAGTCATCTCTACTCTAAAAACCAACATGCTCCTGGAATCTATGCCATAAATGGATAAATTCACAAATATAAGGCAAATATGTCTGCAATTACTTTATTATGTTTCTAGAAAATGCTAATCCTGCCATCAATAAACAAAAATGCTGATGAAGTGTGTGCTGTGATCTTTGGTAGCTTCAGAAAGTTCACTTGTCAAATACCGAAACTGTGAAATGCACAGGCAAAAGCAGGAAGTCAAGTATAGGTATTCTTCGGTGATGTCAAACACTACAGCAAAACATTACTAAGAGGGACTGCTTATGCAATAATCACAGATGACTTCAGAGCAGTACTCACAGTTGAAAAAGCAGTTCTTTGTTGCTTTATTTGATTTCCATGTCAGTTGGGGTTATTTAATCACAAGCAACTCTGGATAAGGAAGGCCAAAAAAGTAATTTGTTGTGAGTATACAGGTCAGCTCAGAGAAAGGAAGAAAAACTGAGCAAATGGAGCCTGTAAAAGGACAGGAATCAGTGCTCTCTGAGGATCTGCGAGTAGGAATGAGTGACCAGTATCTTTAGATCACCACCATGGGGACCAGCTTCTTGTCTTCAGTCATCTGATCAAGGTACAAATTTCCAGATCAGAGGATCTGATTAATGCTTTGGTTTGCAGGTCACCCTTGGACCATGACATACATGGCATCTGACTGATAGTCCCACCAAGACTGCCTATGATCATGTAGGGATGGTTCTTGGTTTAGTTCCTGTTTCCCAGATGCATACCTTAAGATGAGGATGTGTGTGCTAATGATGCTCTAAGTGCTGCTGGTGAAGCCCCATAAGGATGTGGGGGGTAGGACAGCAAAGAGGGTGAATGTGAACCAGGAGCAGGAACTTGGGAAAAGTCATGCTGAGTATAGCTTCAGCCTGATCCTGCAGGGGAGCTCTAGAGTGGAAGTGGAGCTTCAAAGTTACCCCATCAGTCTTTCTAGTACCATACCCGTGTGTCATTGGTTCTGGCCTTTTCCTGGGCAAAGGAGGTGAAGTAGGCTATAAATCCTCAGGCACTCAGGCACTTTCCTTTCTTTGGGCATGCAGTCACAGCATGTTCTAGCCAACCAAGGGTGGTCCTCCAGAAAGAGTCTGCACAGGCGTGGATGGCAAAGAACATGTCCAAGGAGATCTATAGGTCTCCTGTCTCTCTCTCTCTCTCTCTCTCTCTCTCTCTCTCTCTCCTCTCACACACACACACACACACACACACACACAAACACACGAAGCATAGAAGATGAGTGCTGGGTAACTAAAAACATTAAATATTCCTGTGGGATTACAGTCTTTATTGTCCCAGTTTTTAAGCCCAAAGAGGTTGAGTATTTTATCACTGGTCTAGTGGAGGAACCAGGATCCCCCTGCTCCGGAGACTGTTTTTCCATCATACCCTACAACTGGCTTGTCTGTTTTGTGTATTTAATTTCTGTTTGCTTGCTCGCAGAAATGTCCAGCTGTTGGAGCACACAGCAGTCAAGGCTGTGCTGTGGTGCAGGCATGTGTAGAAGCCTCCCAAACTTCCATCTCCCTCACGTGTTTTTAGGTTTCTGCACTGCAAAGATAAAAAATCTTTCCACATTGCAAAGATAAAATAGGGAAGGATTCAAGGAGCTGCTTTTTAGGGTGAGGCACAGATCTTCCCAGGAGAAACAGATAATTATGGGTATATAAGAAAAAAAAGATGTACCATTCTTTTTCCCTTCTGGAAATATGCAGTGGTGAACCTCCATATCCCCTGACAAATTGATGGCAGAATGGAAGAAGAATTTTGGAAGGGGTGACTGTTAGTGTCCTGTAGACAACAATTTCAAATGGCCATTTTAATGTAGAAAACAAAGACATACCGATGAGTTTGCAAAATACTAACACCAAATTCTTAGTAAGGTGGAATACATTTTCAGGATAGAGAACAAAAGGGGAGAATAATAACCTTGAGATTTCCATGGCCTAATAAGGTGAGAATAAAACTTCATTGTCATTCAGGAGAATGTTCTGGAGAGATGGACTAACAGGACATTGCTTAGGGAATGAATGAAACAGAATATCCTAGACTAATGGAAGGGTTCTATTTTGTTCTTCCCATAAATCCTACACATTTGGAAGCGGCAAGAAGAGGAATTGCATATGAGCTATGGATCCAAGCTCCCAAAATGTGCTTCACAGTCTTACCAAACTTTACTTACATACCACAAAATCAAAAAAGCAGTCATTTTGTTTAGATAGACTCAATGCATGTCTAATTTTCCTTTAAGATGTCTTTGGTTATACATAATTGCCAAAGGAAAGATCTTTTCCCTAGCGTCGACCACCCAAACTTTACTGTTGTGCTCAGGGAGGTGGCAGCTCATTTGTTACATCCTGTACCTTTGTGTCAGTTACAAGTAACTGGAAGTTGGAGGCATGGATGAAAACTACCTGGGGATTTTTCGGACTCACCTGCATAGAACCCATCTAATTTACTTGGGAGGAGGAAGACATGAATATTGAGAATTATCCTCAGGCATTTATGATGAATTTCCTCCTCTCATTCACTTCCAATCCCACTGGGCAACAAATTGTTATACCATCCACTCCTGCCATCTGAACTTTGTCTTTTCTGTGCCAGGGCACACAAACCCAGTTACTTAGGTCTCTCTTCAGCAGGCTACATAATATATATTTGCAGTTAATTTCCTGAGTACTTTGGAAGGGCTGGGTTTTTATAGATATTTTGGAAAGAAAATAAAAGCTGAAAGTAAGAGATTCAAAATTATATTATTCAAAATAATAATGCAAAAAATACTGAGATTAAAGGTTCACAACAAATGCTTATGAATCCCTATTCCATCTCTCCACATCTGATTATCTGCACATCACCCCCCATAATCACCCTGCCATATTGTCTCACCTCAGGTTGACAGCAGGAGGCTGACCAGCTCATATTTTCTGAGAATTCCTCGAGGGAAGACCCATCTTCTTGTTCTGCTTTCCCAGATACATTCTCTATGCCATACTGTAGTGCTATTCTCTATTCCAGTCACAACAGAGGACTTGGCCCTCTTTACTATCTTCTTTTCTCTGATGTATTGCCTGATGGCTTCAACTTGGATAACCCAGCCAGTCCCTGACACTCTCCATTATTAGCTGAGAATAGGGAATTCAAGTTGGTCTAGGCAATTAGCCTGGAGGTAGAGAGTGTTCTCTCCATTAGATGGAGTGGGGCTCTTTTTTTGATGCTTATTTTATATCTAAACAGAAAAAATTAGGATTTCACTGTGTCGCTAAACAAGTACAACTGGGACTTATACTTTTCAATTTGCATAATATATTTTCAAAATTTCCCACAATTACATATTTTTTTCTTTGTGGGCTTGGGGATGTCATTTTGGATTTTGAGGCACATGTAGGCCCTCTCTCTTGCTGGCCTGAAAGTATGCTTTTGCTGTCCCTACAGTACAATAAAGCCCTATTACCAATGCCTTTCCCTATTACCAATCCTTGTCTCCAATTCTAAAATAGTGACCATGCTCCCTCCTTCTTCCCCTGTCTCTCCTCATTAATACAGAAAACTAAGTTAGATTTATTTTGTGCAGTTTGGACCTGATTGATAATTGCCAATAGTGTCCCTGGGGTTGCTACTTATGACCCATTTTTATCCCTCATTCTTGCCAGTTCCTATAAACTTTCTCTTTTTTCGTCTCATGTCTCCATCCATGCCAGCTGCTTTGCAGCCAGGGCTATACCATGCAGTAGAAGCAAGAGCTGATGTTGTCTTGGTTCTACAGTGGCCTGAACTTTCTGGACTTCTATAAAATTATCTTCCATCACCCTCCACCACCCTGAAGTATGCTGTAGAAGGTGAACTTACATTTCCAAACAAAACCTTACATACGGAGGCTTAAACAAATAAATCAAAGAGCAGCAGTAGCCCAGAGCTGACCATCTTAGTTGTTCCTCACTCACATTTGCAACCTCTAGAGGGCTTTGTAGCACAGTTTGAAAAATACTGATTAGGCCAAAATGTACTTTATTTGCTCTAGCAAATAAAGTCAATTGAGTCTGTGAAAGCCCTAAACTGAATGTCTATACCTTAACATAATGATGATGGTCCCATTCGCCAGTTTTTCCCATTCTTAAAAGCATCATTACAGAAGAGTGTAAGTTTTGGGGTCAAACATGTAGGTTTGTATCCTTGGTCTACGTCTCGTTAACATGAATTGAGCATCTTTGAAACTCATTTTTTTAAGGTGTAAAATGAGAATGATAACACCTATGTCATAGAACTTTTGTAAAAATTAAATAGCATAACATAGGTACACGAGTTAGCCCAGAGAAAGGTAGGAACCTCCAGTCTCCTTGAGAAAGACAGCAGTGGGGGGATCTTCAGGCTTTGGGGTGCTTCAGGCTGTCTGCTCTCCTGCCCCCAGGCTGCATCCTGACCTCCTGCTATAATTATCATAGTCGGACTCTGTCCCTAGATGCAGGAATCACCTTGGCTGATATTGGAGTTCAGCTTTTAATAAGTGAGCACAATGAGGCAGAGATTCGATCAGCTGTGTGGATTCACAGAGGCAAGCCAGAAGCAGCCGTATATTCAAAAAGATAAGAAAGATACATAGCTTTTAATAAAAAAAAAAAGAATTTTCCACTACTTACAATTTCCTTTAAGCTGCTTGACATCTCTCTGGGCTTCTGCTATTGTAATCCTGGTGCAAGCAGAGATGGGAGAGAGTTTAAAGTATCATCCAAGGAACTGAGGATTTAGGAGAACAAAGATCCTGCTCTTTATCTTTTGCTGAGACAGCTCCTCCATGGCTCTCTAGTCTGAGATTCAAAGATTCATTTCCACAAAAGCAAAAAACTGGGTTGATGGGTCTTACTCTGGATTTGTAAAATAGCAAACACGATGTGTGTGTGCATGTGTGTGTGTGCACATATATGCGCATGTAAACATGCAGGCTTAGATGGTAAGTGTATGAACCTGGCTTGTGATGACCACAGTGAAGAAGTAAAAATGGAAAACCTTTCTCAGCTCATGTAAACAACATTTAATTTTCATAACAAGGAAACACAGGTGCACCATAAATACAAGGGGACAATTAAAAAAAAAAAATAAGGGTAATCATTAAGGCAGGAGGAGAAAATGCATAGATTACAACATAAAAGGAGAAGTAGTACAAAGGAAACTTTAGAAAACCACTGAAAGATGTGAAAAGAAAAAGTAAATAGAAGTTACAAAAACATGGTAATAGACTAAAAAACAAAAATAGGCAAACAAAAGGTTAAGTATGAATAGATATTCAGGTAAATAAGACGTAAACAGAAAGCAAGCCAGGTTAGCAATATCAATATCAGACAAAATAGAATTCAGGTAACAAACATTACATAAGGCAAAATGATTTACTTTTTATTATTAAAGGGTATAATCTACAATGAAGGTATAATATTCATTTACTTTTATGTGCCCAAGGAAATTGCATTGAAATAGATAAAACAAAAGCTATTAGAAAAATAAGAAAAAGTAGAAAAAACCATAACATTAGGAGGATATTTTAGCACAACTTTCAGCCTTGGATGACTCAAACAGACTAAGGGGATCGAATAATATATACAAACAAATACATAAGCAAGAATGCAGAGGACTTATACATAATAATTACAAACATAAACTATTTAAAAATCAAGTTCTTACAATAACCTAGAATGCTCTTCTTAATCTGCCCTTCACTTACTTCTGTGACCTTCTCTCTTTGTATTTAGCATTCTTGCATATTTGCGCATCAGTTTATTTGCACATTCTGTTCCCCCTTCCTGGAACAGTCTTCCTGGGTGTCTGCATATCTCATCCCCTCACCTCCTTTAGGTCTTTATCCTGCCTGACCTTCACTTTATCCCATCTAAACAGAAATCTGCCATCTACTCTGATGCTCCCTAGCCTAATTCTATGCTCCTTTCTTCTGTAACACCGTTTAACATCTAACATTCTATGCTTTTTCCTTCTTATCTTTTTTTGATGTCTGCCCCTACCCTCTGAATGTAAATTATCTGAGGGCAGGGATTTTTATCTCTTTTGTTTACCGCTGGACTAACACAATGACCCAATGAATAGGAGGACTGCAATAAAATTATTGCTGAGTAAATGAAAGATAATTTTATATTTCCTCAAATAAATGAATGAACATAGGCTAAACAACAAATGAAACCTTGATATAATTCAAATATTATGCTCTATAGCTGCATTTTAAATAATATCATAATATTAAAATAATAATATCAGACAAAATAATTTTAGACATTACTATTTTTTCATGAAAAAGAAATCCTTTTTTCCTAAATTTTATCTAGAGCCATAGTGTAGAAAATATGTGGGGCAAGAAAATTCTAAATTGATTGGTACTACTGTTAAGATTACTTGACATCTGGGGCTGGCAGATATGTAAGTTCACATTTTCTCTTCGGTATCTTCGTGAGTTCCTAGGGAGCCTTAGTGAGAAAATTAATCTGTATTTTTTATGATGTGTTGCATTTTTATCTGTTTAGCCATTCCCATATCAGTCCACCCCATCTAGATTATATTTTCCAGGGTCTTAGTGCCCCTACATTTGATCCTCTCGGACAGGATGTAAACTCCAGTCAGTTCTTTTGCACACAGCCTATATGCTGTCATTTTGTCTTGACACAGCTTGAAATACTAAGCTTGCAACACAACCATTTCTTCTGTGCTTATGCTTTCCGTCAACTCATCTCCAGATTTAAGACTTTGTAAGGGTTATTTCAGGAAAATGAATGAAACCTTCCAGGTAGTCCCACTGGAGCCCCTTTCTTTCCACTTGAGGTAAAGTTAGAGGCACCTCTATCTCTCCCCTTTGGGGTGGGTTCCCAGAGCATAGCTTTGTCCAAAGAAACCATCCCATGAGCAATTTCTCAACCATATCTATCCTTGATGTGGGTGAGGGATTCAAGAGCATTTAACTGCTTTTTGACTCTGCTTGCAATTCTTAAAGAATGATCTATTTCACAATCCACTTTGGTACCTGATATCCTTCATGTTGAGCTCAGAGAAAACTGCCATTTAAAAATTATCATAAATTTGCAACAATATTGCATTGCTTAAATTTTTATTAAATCTATATAACAAAAAACCATGGAGTCATTAAAAGTGATGTTTTAAAAGAATCCACATAATATATGGAGAAACCTCACAATATATGGTTGAATGTTTTAAAAGTTAAGCTGAAAAGCTATGTGTATATTAATTCAAATTTTATCAAAAATAATTATACATATCAATTCAAAAAATACTTGAATGATATATAGTAAAACATTAGAGAAGTTATTTGTGAATGTTAAGAGGTTATTTATTTTGTTATTTATCTATGATTTATACACTTTTTATAGTAGAAGAATTCCTGTGGAATAAATAAGCTAAAGATGTTTTAGTAAGCAAATACTGAAGTTCTATTTGGTTTTAAAACAATTTTTAGAGACAAAATATAAGATAGTGGGTAAATTCTCAGACTAAAAGTCCCCGCTGGCATCAAACTCAGTGTATGACCATAGGCAATTCAGTCTTTAGTTCACTTTGTAATACTAATTAAGCTAACCACTCACAAGTCTCTCCTGGCCTGTTTCCTCATCTTTAAAATAGTGAGGCTGAGTTTTTTCAAGAGAGCTGATTGAGAACATAAACCATTCCTCTTGTGCATCTAAAATTACATGAAATATCAGAAAATATACAGAATTCAAAATAGGAAATTCATAGCAGTATTTGAAAGCAAGCTTATAATAAGCAATCCAGAAATATTAGCAATTTCAAGAAACACAGAAGATGAAAATATTTATGCAGAGAAATAAAACAAACAAAAAAATTAGAACTGAAAATACATGAGAAAGAAACAGTAGGAGTGGAATGCCTCTGAGATGCTCAGATCTCAGACCACAAAGAGTGGAGTCATGGCTCAGGGCAGGTGACAAGGCATGAATTGTGAAACTACGTTTGGAGATCTGGAGTGGTCAGCCCTTTCTCCCTTAAAACCCTTTTCCCATTTAGAAAAAAAAAAAAAGTGCAGCTTGCTGCCAATGCTCATTTAATTTTATATAAACATGCTCTTTGAGGCTGAAGCAAATATGACTAATTTTCAATGTGAAAATAAAATATAAAAACTGTTCTTAG
This sequence comes from Piliocolobus tephrosceles, assembly GCF_002776525.5. Taxonomy (NCBI): domain Eukaryota; kingdom Metazoa; phylum Chordata; class Mammalia; order Primates; family Cercopithecidae; genus Piliocolobus; species Piliocolobus tephrosceles. The sequence goes on along the minus strand of NC_045448.1, from coordinate 80,026,189 downwards.
AGTTATTTCTAAACACAACTAACATCAGAATTGTCTGAATCATCAGAATCATCTATTTCAGAAAACAAGAATCATCAAATGAATCTTTGGCCAACAACTATTTGGCAATGATGTTACTATAACCCATAGGAATGCTATGTTTTCTAGGATTGGACATTTTTCACGATTGAGAATTACAATACTTTGTAAGTGGAAATACCACTACTTAAAACAGAATGCTATAAATAGAATGATCTCTTTGTTTCCAAAGTCAATATACTAGAGTGAGGTGAAAATAATAATGAAAGCAAGATATTTCGTGACAAAGTTATCTCAGGGTAAATGCTGCAGCCACAAGTGTCACCAGCAAGTATTCTCAGGGCAAATGGAAAAAGGATTAATTATAATGTTTTAATTAGTTGCTCTCTGTGTTTCAGTCTTTACTTGTAAACTTAAGATGATAATAATGCCTACCTGATAGATTGCCCTCAGGATAAAATGAATAATATCTGTAAAGTCTCTGGAACAGTCCTGATACAAAATAAATATTATATCAGTATTATTTGCTGATACTAACTGGTTTTGAATGTTGTTGTATGGTAAAGTAACACTTTGTGCTGAGAAGCTAACATGAAACCATAACAAAAAGACAAGCAAATTTAGTAGAGGAACACCATGTACCTTGATATTATGGCACTGCTAAACCAATCCTGGAACCACCTAACATTATACTTTTCATTAAGTTAATAACTACTATCCTAATCTAAGCCAATGTTTGTCCAAATGTTCCTTGCAACAAAACATAACCTAGTTTATAAAGTAAAACAAAGAGTATGTCTGAAATAGGGATGAGTGTAAACATATCAGTTATCTCAATAAATGTAAATGGGTTAAATTTCACTATCAAAAATTAGGTGGAAACAAGACAAAAACAGAATTCAGCCATCGGATGAATAGAAAACACATAAAAATTACAATAAAATGATGAAAATAAATGGGTGTAATTATTGCTGTTTAACACGTTTTGTTTAATAAAACAAAATAACCCAATTTACAGTAGCAAGGTATTATACAACTATTCTCAAGAATTTTTATCTAAATTTTAATTTCCTTAAATGTAAAGACTGTATCTGTCTTGGTCATTTGTTTTATGCTCCAGTCCAATATGTGACAGGTATGATGCCCAATAAGTAATATTGACAGAATATCTCTTGTTCTGAAATATCTTTGAATGAAAGAAGACAATCTGAACTAGGAACATTGTGTGATGTACAAATATATTTTATATATTTATATTTATATCAAAATAATTTTAAATTATACATCACTTTTTGTTTGGTTTTTGAAGATTTTAATTGGGAGCTAATATAAAGAGTGTTTTGTTCTACTCTCCTTTTTTTAAATCTGTTATGGGCACATGAACAGGAAATTATCAAGAATTTTCAGGAAGAGATCTGAAATCTTGGTGAAATCAAGACTGGTGTTCTCATATAATTATTAGATCATACATTGCTCCTGGCCACCAAAAGAGTCCTATTCTTAGCACGGCAATCAGTTGTCTACCTTAAGTGATTTGAACAGATAATATTGCCAACCTTATAAAAGCGGTACTGTAAGTCTTAGAAAAGCTAACAGAGGTAGAGACCTTAAAATAGGACCTAATGCATAGTTATCTTCAATAATATTAGGTATTATTATTGCTGTAAGTCATTGGAGACCAGTATGAATTTGGTTCACACCAAGGACCACATGAAATGGTTCAGGGCAGTTTTGATGGGAGAGGAGGAAGGTTATGGCATAGAATATGATCTAGGCTGATAAGGGCTCCATGGAAGAGCTTTCAGTAATCAGGAAAAGCAGAAAAATATACCTGCTATTCACCTGGGATAGGAATGGAGCCAAACGATAATGGAGAGATGTTGAAATGCAGCTTGAACTACTTTACAGCCTTTCCCATGGTCATCTCTGTTAAACTCCTGTTACTGGGGAAACTTCAAGATCTCCTGACCTGCCCTAGGGATGTGGCCAGGAAAAGTAGGGAGGAGAATACTTCAAAGAGTCAGGTTCCCTGCTCAGAGTGGGAGATCTGAGCTGCCTCCACCCACTGGTATGATCCTCTACTCAGACAGCCAGAGATCAAAAGACTGTCTCCAGTTGCTTGCCTCTCCATGCACACATACCAAAAAGCTAATCACATTAGCTACTTCATAAGGAATAAATTGTTATTTCCTTGCCACTTTGATTCCCCAACTTCTCTCCCTGTGCTATGGCCAGTAAACTGTTCTCCCGCTATCAGTCTGTCCAATAATTCTGTTTTCCTTATCTGTTATGTCACAAAAGCTGTTTTGTCTGGGTTTAGGGACCCACATTTGCATTACAGGAGGAAGCCACCTCCTGGGAACAGTGGTTTCAGGATCTAGACAAGCTTCTATCACCCATATAAAGGCCATCCCTTCTCTGGGTTCTATCATCATGATGTTACAATTAAAAAAAAAAAAAAAAAAAAAACCTCCCATAGCCAAAAGAATTGAAAAGCAAAAGCAATTTATTACTTACTAGAAGAATAGCCAAAGGGAGAAAATATTTATTATTTACAGAAAATTTTCTTAAAAGCCTCTTTCCCTTCTCATCTCTCTCACTTTCATGTCTCATAACTTTTCCAAAGTCTGACTTCTGCTTCATGCCATGGCTCCAAAGTCAGCCTATACAGACTTATTTTGCTTCTCTTTCCTTTCCAGCTCAGGTTTAAATATCCAGCCTTCTGGCATCTTCCAGTTTTCCTGTTTCCTCATTTTTTTTTTTTTTTTTTTTTTTTTTTTTGAAATCCCTAGTTTACTCCTGCAGAGAAAGATGTGCCTGAAAGAGAAGCAACACCTACCTGGAAGGCTCAGGAGACAAAGAGGGAAAGGTAGGGTGAGATGGAAAACCCTCTTAATGGAACACATGTTCTTTTATTCCTTCATTCCCTCAAACCACTCTGCTGCCCTGGAGCTAGTGACAAAGAAATTAAGACAACTAAAATGGTGAGCTATGAACTCAAGTGCATTTTTTCAGAGTGGGATACAGTAGATTATGCTCACCCTGAGTGTTATCTGAGAGCATTTCTGAGAACCTGAGAGTCTCAAATGCCTGAGAGGTGGCAGCTGCACAGAGAGGAACACGTAGTGGGTAGCAGCAGGGGCTGTGGGAATAGGCACCCAGCCTGTGCAATTGCTGCCAGGTAAGAACAAGGTGGGAGTCAATATCAGAGTCCAGCGTGTGGCCTGAAGCAGGTGAGCTCAATTACCAAGAACTAGCAAAGCAGGGGATTGTTAGAAACCAAACAAGAGGCCTTGGGACTGGCGTCACTCCAATGTAAGAATATTAGGGCTGACACTAACAAGGAAGCAAATTGCACATCAGAAAAAAAAGACCAAAAACAGAAGAAGAGCTGTAGGCTCAGAAAGCCAAAGACAGAGTATAGTGCATGGTTCCTAAGAGTTTGGCATTGACTAAATCATGGGATTCTTCTTGGTCATATTTTTTTTTTTACAGTTTCCTTGAGATATAGTTCACATCTCATAAAATTTACCCATTTTGAGTGACCAATTCAATGTTTTTCCTGTGAAACTAGAAACGAATTCCCAAGATTTCCTGGGCTGAGCCTAAGAGGATAAGAGGAAGCAGAAACTTCTGGATTGTGAGAGGAAACAAAGGAAGAAGAGAGATGCTGTATAAGAGAAAAATCACAGACAATAAGTGGGGAGAGCAAGAAGACAAAGTTTTGTTACTTGAATTCACCACTCCTATCCCCAGTCACCAGTGGCCATCCTGTACTGGATTCTAAACCCAGGGCCCTAAATAAAGTTTATAGCAGGTGATTTATCTGTCTGACAGCATTTCATTCCAGGTTTAGTTGAAGTGGCCCATGAGTTAGTGAACATGCTAGATCCAGGGGAAATTAGTATGAAGAAAACATAGTTCTTGCCTTCTAGGAACTGGCAAGTAACAGGCACTTGATAATAGTGTGTATAATAAGAGTGATCATGTTATGCCCTCTGTGCTGAGGGAAGTCCAGAAGATGGGCATTCAATCCTGCCTGAGGGAAGGCCTCCTGGAGAACATAACCTTTGAGTTGTCTTCAAAGTGGTAGTTACCCAGGTGAAGAAAGAGGTAAAAAGTTTCTGGATAAACTGCAATGATTTTTGATGACTGTTTGAAAAATAACCTGAGCAACTTGTTTTTTAAAAAGTACAGATTCCAAAGCTATGCCTTCAGAAATTCTGTTCTGTAGTATGTGCAGAGGACTTGGAGGGTCTGCAATTTACTTACTACCCCAGGTGACACACTGCAGGTGGTCTGAGGGCCACCCTTGGAAATCTTTTGGGTAGAAGGAAAAGTGAACTTGGTGTTGCTTCCTTCAGCCTGGTTAGGCTCAGCGGTCTTTCCTCGCTGACTTGGGCACAATTTTGCTTGGGTGTGCACATCTGCTTCTCAAATATAGCCTTCCTTTAGCTGCTGGCTTAGGCTGTCAATATTTTAAGATCTTTGCTGTGGGATCACTGCATATTTTTCAGGTGCTTAGGTTTGTAACTGGTCTCCCTCTGGGAGTATCCAGGAAGGGACTGTGGATCCCTTTCATTGCTGCGTAAGAACTCAGTAAACCTCAGGTGTATTTTCTTTCTGTTCTGAGCAGTCCAGCATCAATTTCTAACATACCGCATAGATAGAGCCTTGGTAACGATGTGATCCCTCTGAGGTGGCTTGAAATGCTCCCATTCTACACACAAGAAAGTGAGAAACAAGCCCCAGCACAGAGGTTCTATCTAACCTGGTTGTGTTAAACACTTATTTCCAACATGGATAACTGTATTCAATCTGCTTGGAAAAAATGACTGGTCCAAAAAATGGACACATTGAAACCTTGGAATGTTTAG